>NW_027257971.1:0-212500 GCF_045791955.1 Oncorhynchus clarkii lewisi | reverse complement strand
GAGAGAGAAGAGAGGGAAGGAGAGGGAGAGAGGGAAGGAAAGAGGAGAGAGAAGGAGAGAGGAGAGAGGGAAGGAGAGAGGAGAGGGAAGGAGAGAGGAGAGAGAAGGAGAGAACGCAGAGGGAAGGAGAGAGGAGAGAGAAGGAGAGAACGCAGAGGGAAGGAGAGAGGAGAGAGAAGGAGAGAGGAGAGAGAAGGAGAGAACGGAGAGGGAAGGAGAGAGGAGAGAGAAGGAGAGAACGCAGAGGGAAGGAGAGAGGAGAGAGAAGGAGAGAACGGAGAGGGAGAGAGGGAAGGAAAGAGGAGAGAGAAGGAGAGAGGAGAGAGAAGGAGAGAACGGAGAGGGAAGGAGAGAGGAGAGAGAAGGAGAGAACGCAGAGGGAAGGAGAGAGGAGAGAGAAGGAGAGAACGGAGAGGGAGAGAGGGAACGAGAGAACGGAGAGGGAGAGGAGAGAGGGAGAGAGGAAGAGAGGGAAGGAGAGAACAGAGAGAAAGAGGAGAGAGGGAGAGAGGAGAGAGGGAGAGAGGAAGAGAGAGAAGAGAGGGAAGAAGAGAACAGAGAAAGAGAGAAGAGAGGGAGAGAGAGAAGAGAGGGAAGGAAAGAACAGAGAGAGAGGGAGAGAGAACGGAGAGGGAGAGGAGAGAAGAGAGGGAAGGAGAGAGAGGAGGAGAGAGAAGAGGGAAGGAGAGAAAGGAGAGGGAGAGGATGAGATACGAAGAGAGGGAGGGAGAGAAAGGAGAGGGAGAGGGAAAGAGAGAACAGAGAGGGAGAGAAGAAGAGAAAGGAAGAGAAGAACAGAAGCAAGGAGAGAACGGAGAGAACGGAGAGGGAGAGGAGAGAAGAAGAAGAGTAGGAAGGAAGGAGAGAACAGAGAGGGAAATTGAGAAGAAAGGGAAGGACAGGAGGAGAGAGAAGAGAGGAAGGGGAGAAAAAGGAGAGGGGAAGAGGAGAGAAGAAGAGAGATTTTTTAACAAAAAGCTTTGACCAAAAAGCTAACAGTGTTTAATAGTTGAACAGTTCTGAGGATCTGGAGAACTCAAACAGAGCAGGCTTTGGTTACAGCCCAGCACTAACACACCCAATTACACAGAGCAAGGCCTTGATGAGCAGTTCATTGGTTGAGCGGTATTAGTGCTGGGCTAAAACAAAACCTTGCACCGTCTGACAGACCCCTGACTCACCTCCCACAGTGACGTTTGTAACCTTTGACCCTCTGAAGCTCCGCCCCTCCCTGACAGCCTGGGCCAATCCGGTGCGTTCCAGCAGAGACCCCGCTCCTGATACGCCCAGCCAGGACAAAGCTCCCGAGGTCCTAAACACCACCGCACTCTGCACCGCTCGACCGCTAGACGATAGTTTAATATATTAATCACACTCTGTACCTCTAGAGGTTTAATATATTAATCACACTCTGTACCTCTAGAGGATAGTTTAATATATTAATCACACTCTGTACCTCTAGAGGATAGTTTAATATATTAATCACACTCTGTACCTCTAGAGGATAGTTTAATATATTAATCACACTCTGTACCTCTAGAGGTTTATTATATTAATCACACTCTGTACCTCTAGAGGATAGTTTAATATATTAATCACACTCTGTACCTCTAGAGGATAGTTTAATATATTAATCACACAGGATAGTTTAATATATTAATCACACTCTGTACCTCTAGAGGATAGTTTAATATATTAATCACACTCTGTACCTCTAGAGGTTTAATATATTAATCACACTCTGTACCTCT
Source organism: Oncorhynchus clarkii lewisi (assembly GCF_045791955.1). Lineage (NCBI taxonomy): Eukaryota > Metazoa > Chordata > Actinopteri > Salmoniformes > Salmonidae > Oncorhynchus > Oncorhynchus clarkii. Next base: position 210,749 of record NW_027257971.1, on the reverse strand, counting down.
AGAGGATAGTTTAATATATTAATCACACTCTGTACCTCTAGAGGTTTAATATATTAATCACACTCTGTACCTCTAGAGGATAGTTTAATATATTAATCACACTCTGTACCTCTAGAGGTTTATTATATTAATCACACTCTGTACCTCTAGAGAATAGTTTAATATATTAATCACACTCTGTACCTCTAGAGGTTTATTATATTAATCACACTCTGTACCTCTAGAGGTTTAATATATTAATCACACTCTGTACCTCTAGAGGATAGTTTAATATATTAATCACACTCTGTACCTCTAGAGGTTAGTTTAATATATTAATCACACTCTGTACCTCTAGAGGATAGTTTAATATATTAATCACACTCTGTACCTCTAGAGGATAGTTTAATATATTAATCACACTCTGTACCTCTAGAGGTTTAATATATTAATCACACTCTGTACCTCTAGAGGATAGTTTAATATATTAATCACACTCTGTACCTCTAGAGGTTTAATATATTAATCACACTCTGTACCTCTAGAGGATAGTTTAATATATTAATCACACTCTGTACCTCTAGAGGTTTAATATATTAATCACACTCTGTACCTCTAGAGGTTTATTATATTAATCACACTCTGTACCTCTAGAGGTTTAATATATTAATCACACTCTGTACCTCTAGAGCACATATGTCAGAGTCAAGGCCCGCGGGCCACATCCGGCCCGCAAGAAGGTTTTTTACGGCCCCTGGGATGATCTTGATTTATTATTAGAACCGGCCCGCAGCAAGCCGGCAGCCCGCAGATCTTTTACACGCACCAATACTACATTTCCCACAATGCAAAGGTGACGCACCGAGCAGTAGGCTGCTTCATTTCAATATTTATTGGCACAGCAGTCGTCAGCATCACAGTAAAATTAACTTTCAGATACCCATCAAAAATGGCAAAACGGAAGGTGGATACTGAGAACCGGGGGTTTCAAACAAGGTGGGAGTCGGAGTATATGTTCACGAAGGTAGCTGGAAAACCTGTGTGTCTTCTGTGTGGAGAAAGTGTGGCGGTACTGAAAGAGTATAATCTGAGACGACATTATGAAACGAAACACGCGGACAAAAACAAGAATATGGACATGGAACAAAGGCTACAAAAGGCAGAGGAATTAAAACGAGGCCTCAAATCTCGACAGGCTCTGTTCAAAAAAGCCAAATCACAAGGCCAGGCTGCTGTCAAGGCCAGTTTTATTTTGGCAGAAGAGATCGCTAAATCAGCCCGGCCATTTACGGAGGGGGATTTCATCAAAAACTGCATGATTAAAGTTTGTGACGAAGTTTGCCCAAAAAAAAGGCAACTCTTTTTAAATGTGAGTCTGAGCAGAAACACCATTGCCGAGAGAGTAGACCAGTTGTCCATCAATCTAAAAGAGCAGCTTGTGAAAAAGGGAAAAGATTTTATTGCATATTCCTTGGCTGTGGATGAGAGCACCGACATTTCTGACATTGCCCAGTTGTCAATTTTCATCCGCGGAGTGGACTCCAACCTAAGCGTGACAGAGGAGTTTTTGGCTTTACGTCCTATGCATGGCACAACTACGGGGCATGATTTGTATGAAGAGGTGTCAAGATGTGTAAATGAGATGGAGCTGCCTTGGGAAAAACTCGTGGGTTTGACAACCGACGGAGCACCTGCGATGTGTGGACACAGGAGCGGACTGGTGGCGAAGATACGGGAAAAGATGCAAGAGGAAAACGCGACAGGTGAGCTGACAGCTTATCATTGTATCATACACCAGGAAGCGTTGTGCGGTAAAGCCTTGAAAATGGAGCATGTAATGAGCATCATCACGCGCACAGTTAACTTTATCAGAGCCAAAGGTTTGAATCACCGCCAGTTCAAGGCATTTCTGACGGAGTTAGAAACGGAGCATGGTGATTTGCCTTATCACACAGAGGTGCGATGGCTAAGCCAGGGAAAGGTGCTTCAAAGATGTTTCGAGCTTCGTGAGGAGATTTGTCTGTTCTTGGACAGCAAAGGGAAAGACACAACACAACTCCGAGACGAAATGTTTCTGTGTGAAATGGCTTTTCTGTGTGACATTACGAGTCATCTGAATGCAATAAACTTGCAGCTGCAGGGTCGGGATCGTGTCATCTCTGATATGTACAGTACAGTGAAGGCATTTAAAACCAAACTGACTCTGTGGGAGACGCAGATGCGGAAAGAAAATTTGAGCCACTTTCCCAGCTGCCAGACCATGAAAGAGAAGCTCTCTACCAGTGCGTTCCCGAGCACACAGTTGGCTGATAAAATAGGTATGCTTGCCGCTGACTTTCGACGCCGATTTGCTGACTTTGAAGCACAAAAAAGCAGGTTGGAACTGCTCGGTAACCCATTTGCTGTTGACGTGGAAAGCTCACCACCAAACCTCCAAATGGAGTTGATTGACCTCCAATGCAATGATGCACTGAGGGCAAAATATGCAGCAGTGGGTGCTGCGGAGTTCGCCCGTTTCCTCCCCGGCACAATGCCCCAGCTGCGCATCCAGGCTGCTCAAATGTTGTCTATGTTTGGCAGCACATACCTGTGTGAACAACTGTTTTCTTTGATGAACCTGAACAAAACATCACACAGAAGTCGACTTACTGCTGAACACCTCCACTCAATTCTGAGGATTTCTTCAGCTCAGAGCCTTACCCCGAACATTGATGAACTTGTGGAAAAGATGGGACACCACCAAGTATCACCCTCAACCTCAAACAAGTGAACATTACTGTGCAATCACATATTTAGAGTTTTTACTCAGTTCAAGTTTAAAAGTTAAAATTTAATATTTGTTTTCACTGCATGTTACTTCTCCTTAAACAAAGTGTTGTTTTTGATTAATAGATTTTTGCACTTTATTTTTTTGTATTTCAATCCAATTATATTTTAAAAATATTTCAGTTGAGTGGATGATAGAAAATTGCTATTATTGTTTTTTCTTTGAAGTAAATTTAGCCCACTTTTGCTAAAATAGAAAATATAGTCTACTGATGGTGCCTTGAATACCGGTTTCTTTCATTTAATGTTCATGTTATGGGGATATTTATATAAAGGAAATTTGTCTTTTGTGTCTGTTGAAAATTAAAGATTACTGACAGAGCCATAAGAAAATATTGCTTTATTTATCTGATCATATTGTAATATATTTGTTAGGTTTTCAGTAGGTTCAATTAGGTTCACTAGACTATATGCGTCATTTAAAAAATTTTCAATGAACATTCGAACAGTCCGGCCCTCGTCTTGTAGCTGATTTTTTTATTTGGCCCTCCGTCCATTTGACTTTGACACCCCTGCTCTAGAGGTTTAATATATTAATCACACTCTGTACCTCTAGAGGTTTAATATATTAATCACACTCTGTACCTCTAGAGGAGAGTTTAATATATTAATCACACTCTGTACCTTTAGAGAATAGTTTAATATATTAATCACACTCTGTACCTCTAGAGGATAGTTTAATATATTAATCACACTCTGTACCTCTAGAGGTTTAATATATTAATCACACTCTGTACCTCTAGAGGTTTAATATATTAATCACACTCTGTACCTCTAGAGGTTTAATATATTAATCACACTCTGTACCTCTAGAGGATAGTTTAATATATTAATCACACTCTGTACCTCTAGAGGTTTAATATATTAATCACACTCTGTACCTCTAGAGGATAGTTTAATATATTAATCACACTCTGTACCTCTAGAGGTTTAATATATTAATCACACTCTGTACCTCTAGAGGTTTAATATATTAATCACACTCTGTACCTCTAGAGGTTTAATATATTAATCACACTCTGTACCTCTAGAGGTTTAATATATTAATCACACTCTGTACCTCTAGAGGTTTAATATATTAATCACACTCTGTACCTCTAGAGGTTTAATATATTAATCACACTCTGTACCTCTAGAGGTTTAATATATTAATCACACTCTGTACCTCTAGAGGTTTAATATATTAATCACACTCTGTACCTCTAGAGGATAGTTTAATATATTAATCACACCTAATAAATTGGCCATGAGTGTACACTTTTGGTAAATTTTTTAGCTAGCTCTCTGTCTAATTGACCACTCAACAGCGCTAACACTAGCTAGCCACTTAATGTAACTTGTTTTCTCTAAGTGTATGTTAGCTAGCTAAGTTAGCCACTTAATGTAACTTGTTTTCTCTTAGTGTATGTTAGCTAGCTAAGTTAGCATCTTAATGTAACTTTTTTTCTCTAAGTGTATGTTAGCTAGCTAAGTTAGCCATGTTATGAATAAAACTACCATCTTCTGTAGACATCAGGGTCAGATTTGAGAGCGCTAGTTAGCTCCAAAAGTGGTTATAGCTCCGACTGCATGCTGACAGTGGTAGTGAATTCAGAGGCCATTCAGTGGCTAGCTACACTACAAACATAATTTTTACCAGTTTCCCGTTAAGCACTTATAATGGCTGTCCACCACAACATAACAGAGAGTTTCCTGATTGACAGTCTGTGTTTAATTTCATTGTGTATCAGAAACACAGTCTAAATTCACTTCAATGTGTATCAGAAACACAGTCTCAATTCACTTCAATGTGTATCAGAAACACAGTCTCAATTCACTTCAATGTGTATCAGAAACACAGTCTCAATTCACTTCAATGTGTATCAGAAACACAGTCTAAATTCACTTCAATGTGTATCAGAAACACAGTCTCAATTCAATTCAATGTGTATCAGAAACACAGTCTAAATTCACGTCAATGTGTATCAGAAACACAGTCTCAATTCACTTCAATGTTTATCAGAAACACAGTCTCCATTCATTTCAATGTACATAATCACCTGCTCCAAACCCCCTGCAGGTCCTGGAACCCCGGGGCTCTCTGGAGGTAGGGCGCCACCTGCAGAATGGGAGGAGGAAGTACACCGTCAATTCACGACTACAGACTGGTGTTCATTACAGAGAACTACAATGGATAATAACCTGATAACTACTACAGACTGGTGTGGATAATAACCTGTTAACTGACTGGTGTGGATAATAACCTGTTAACAGACTGGTGTGGATAATAACCTGTTAACTACTACAGACTGGTGAGGATAATAACCTGTTAACAGACTGGTGTGGATAATAACCTGTTAACAGACTGGTGTGGATAATAACCTGTTACCAGACTGGTGTGGATAATAACCTGCTAACTACTACAGACTGGTGTGGATAATAACCTGTTAACAGATTGGTGTGGATAATAACCTGTTAACAGACTGGTGTGGATAATAACCTGTTAACTACTACAGACTGGTGTGGATAATAACCTGTTAACAGACTGGTGTGGATAATAACCTGTTAACAGACTGGTGTGGATAATAACCTGTTAACAGACTGGTGTGGATAATAACCTGTTAACTACTACATACTGGTGTTGATAATAACCTGTTAACAGACTGGTGTGGATAATAACCTGTTAACAGACTGGTGTGGATAATAACCTGTTAACAGACTGGTGTGGATAATAACCTGTTAACTACTACAGACTGGTGTGGATAATAGCCTGTTAACAGACTGGTGTGGATAATAACCTTGTCACGTTCTGACCATCGTTCGTGTGTGTTTTCCTTGTTTTAGTGTTGGTCAGGACGTGAACTGGGTGGGCATTCTATGTTGGATGTCTTGTTTGTCTATTTCTATGTCTGGCCTGATATGGTTCTCAATCAGAGGCAGGTGTTAGTCATTGTCTCTGATTGGGAACCATATTTAGGTAGCCTGTGTTTCACTGTGTGTTTGTGGGTGATTGTTCCTGTCTATGTGTTTTCACCAGATAGGCTGTTTAGGTTTTCGTTACGTTTATTGTTTTTGTAGTGTTTGTGTTTAGTGTGTTTTTCATTAAACATGAATCGCAATAATCACGCTGCATTTTGGTCCGACTCTCCTTCTCATACGGAAAACCGTTACAAACCTGTTAACAGACTGGTGTGGATAATAACCTGTTAACTACTACAGACTGGTGTGGATAATAACCTGTTAACAGACTGGTGTGGATAATAACCTGTTAACAGACTGGTGTGGATAATAACCTGTTAACTACTACAGACTGGTGTGGATAATAACCTGTTAACAGACTGGTGTGGATAATAACCTGTTAACAGACTGGTGTGGATAATAACCTGTTAACTACTACAGACTGGTGTGGATAATAGCCTGTTAACAGACTGGTGTGGATAATCACCTGTTAACTACTGTGTGCGTGTGTGTGTGTGTGTGTGTGTGTGTGTGTGTGTGTGTGTGTGTGTGTGTGTGTGTGTGTGTGTGTGTGTGTCTGTACCCAGGCTATAGTGTCGTCCTCTAGACTGCTGGTCGGGTCAGAGCTGCTCTCCTCCAGAATCACCTGCAGCAGCAACTCAATGGACTCTTCTGGGAGACACACACACACTTTTAATATACACACACACACACACACACACACACACACACACACACACACACACACACACACACACACCGCAGACTGCACATTGTTAATATACACACACACTATCATCCTCAACATCACAGGTACACACACACACACACACACACACACACACACACACACACACACACTGTCAACACACACACACACACACTGTTAATACACACACACACACACTCGGTCTCCTACCTTTGATGGTAGCCGGCCGGTCAGGCAGGATGAAGGCTCTGGGTCTGTGTGTGGAGCTGATGGTGGAGGGGGACAGGCCAGAGGATGTACCCGCTGATAGGCTGCCCTGGCTGGGGTGAGGGGCGGACCAGGGTGGGGGTCTGGTTGTCCTGAGCCTGGGGAACGACTGTGTGGAAGAGATTGGTTGTGTTGTGGTTGTGGATGGTTGTTTTGTGGTCAGTGGTGGTTGTGTTGTGGTTGTGGATGGTTGTGTTGTGGTTGTGGATGGTTGTGTTTTGGTTGTGGATGGTTGTTTCGTGGTCAGTGATGGTTGTGTTGTGGTTGTGGATGGTTGTTTCGTGGTCAGTGATGGTTGTGTTGTGGTTGTGGTAGTGACCACAGGACTGGTTGTGACGACAGAGTAGAGGGGAGTTGTGTTCGGACCACTGGGAGAGGTCAGAGCTGTTGGGGTCGGGGTCAAAACAGAATTGTCAGGATGGGTGGCGGTGTGTTCCTGGATAGGATTGAGTGGTGAGGGGGGGGACACCGCGGTTGAGGAGAGTACAGGTGTCTGTGAGAGAGGTGTGTGTGCAGGTGACATGTCCAACAAAGGTGTGTGTGTTTGGATGGTGTGTGTAGCGTGTGTGTCTTCAGGTGTGTGTGTAGCGTGTGTGTGTGAGAGCAGGGGTGTGTCCGTCTCTGGCCATTGTGATTCACTGTCCGTCGTCGTGGTGCTGGTCGTCGTGGTAACCAGTAGAGGTTGATCAGGGGTCAGAGGTGAGGCGATGGTCTGGACTACATCTCCCAGAGGCAGCTCTGCTGTGGTGAATGGAGAGGAGATGAAGGGATTTGTAGTCCCGTTGTAGTCTCTGTCTCTGTCAGGACTGAGGGGTGAGGAAGAGGAGGAGAGGGGTGAGTCAGGGTGGGTATGGAGGAGAGAAGAGGAAGAGGAGGAGGAGGAGGAGGAGAGGGGTGAGTCCGGGAGGGTAGGGAGGAGAGGAGAGGAAGAGGAGGAGGAGGAGGAGGAGGAGAGGGGTGAGTCATGAAGGGTAGGGAGGAGAGGAGATGAAGAAGAGGAGGAGGAGGAGGAGAGGGGTGAGTCATGGAGGGTAGGGAGGAGAGGAGAGGAAGAGGAGGAGGAGGAGGAGAGGGGTGAGTCATGGAGGGTAAGGAGGAGAGGAGATGAAGAGGAGGACGATGAGGAGGAGGAGAGGGGTGAGTCATGGAGGGTAGGGAGGAGAGGAGAGGAGGATGAGGAGGAGGACAGGGGTGAGTCAGGGGGGAGAGAAGAGGAAGTGGAGGAGGAGGAGAGGGGTGAGTCAGGGGGGAGAGGAGAGGAAGAGGAGGAGGAGAGGTATGAGTCAGGGAGGAGAGGAGAGGAAGAGGAGGAGGAGGAGGAGGAGTGGGGTGAGTCAGGGAGGGAAGGGAGGAGAGGAGAGGAAGAGGAGGAGGAGGAGGAGAGGGGTGAGTCAGTGAGGGTGTTTGGGGGGGTGTGTGTGGGGTGTGTTAGGATGGGAGGAGTCAGAGTGATTTGTGATGTTAGAGTGTTTGAGGGAGATAGAGATCCACTAGTAATGTCTGTCTCTAAAGAGAATGATGAATCCGTTCCACTGTTGATTTCTGTCCTGGTTGTCTGTCTTTGATTACTTCTGTCTGGATCCGGAGAGGAGGATGTTGGTGTTCGACTAGTAATGTCTGATTCAGGTAGCCCCTCAGTCACAGGTCCGCTGGTCTGACTCAAGGTGTTCTCAGAGGTGACCTTTAACCCCTCAGGGTCAGGGGTCATCCCAGGTCCCCTCTCACCCCGCCCTACTCTGACGCTCCTGGTGCTCCTCCCCCCAGGGGGCCGGCCCCGCTCCGTCAGCCCAGCCAGGGTGTATCGTTGTGGGGTTAGGGTCCGGCCAGGCTTTCCTGGGCCTGCTAGAGGGCTGGAGGTCAGAGAGAGAGGGAGACGCAGGGCTCTGGGGAGGGAGATGGATGGGTCTCTGTGAGAGGTGTGTTGGTCTGTGGGTGAATCTGTAGGTGAGTGTGTGTGTTGGTCTGCAGGTGAGTCTGTGGGTGAGTGTGTGGGTGAGTCTGTGGGTGAGTCTGTGGGTGAGTGTGTGGGTGAGTCTGTGGGTGAGTCTGTGGGTGAGTCTGTGGGTGAGTGTGTGTGTTGGTCTGTGGGTGAGTCTATGGGTGAGTGTGTGGGTGAGTCTGTGGGTGAGTCTGTGGGTGAGTGTGTGGGTGAGTCTGTGGGTGAGTCTATGGGTGAGTGTGTGTGTTGGTCTGTGGGTGAGTCTATGGGTGAGTGTGTGGGTGAGTCTGTGGGTGAGTCTGTGGGTGAGTGTGTGGGTGAGTCTGTGGGTGAGTCTGTGGGTGAGTGTGTGTGTTGGTCTGTGGGTGAGTGTGTGTGTTGGTCTGTGGGTGAGTGTGTGGGTGAGTGTGTGGGTGAGTCTGTGGGTGAGTCTGTGGGTGAATATGTGTGTTGGTCTGTGGGTGAGTGTTTATGTTGGTCTGTGGGTGAGTGTTTATGTTGGTCTGTGGGTGAGTGTGTGTGTTGGTCTGTGAGTGAGTGTGTGTGTTGGTCTGTGGGTGAGTGTTTATGTTGGTCTGTGGGTGAGTGTGTGTGTTGGCCTGTGGGTGAGTGTGTGTGTTGGTCTGTGAGTGAGTGTGTGTGTTGGCCTGTGGGTGAGTGTGTGGGTGAGTCTGTGGGTGAGTGTGTGTGTTGGTCCGTGGGTGAGATGTGTGTGTCCGTGTGTGTGTTCATTCCGGCATGGTCCATGGGTAAGGTGTGTGTGTCAGTGTGTGTGTCCGTGTGTGTGTTCATTCCGGCAGGGTCGTACCCTGTAGTGACGTGGTCAACAGACTGAGGAGTTCCAGACATATCCCTTCTATTGTCTGGTTCTTCCTCAGGAAGCAGGGGGACTTCCCTATCGGCGTGCCCAGCCACGGTGAGCCCCGCCTGGGGAGAGGACCGGGTTGACGGCCCCTGTAGGGTGGGGGTAGAACCAGGGATCCAGTCCAACTCTAAATCTCCCACAAAGCTTTCAGATGGTTGAAGACTGCCCTCATCAACCCTCTCTCCCATCTCTCCCCCATCACCCCTCCCTCCCATCTCTCCCATCTCTCCCATCTCTCCCCTCTCACCCCTCCCTCCCATCTCTCCCCTCTCTCCCCTCTCTCCCCTCTCTCCCATCTCTCCCCTCTCTCCCCTCTCTCCCCTCTCTCCCCCATCACCCCTCCGTCCCGTCAGAGTCAACATGTATTTGTTCCGGGCAGTTCCGTTGAAGCTTTCGGAGCGTTGGACTGAAGACACACCCATCCAAGGGCCTTGACGCTCCGAGGAATTCCAGTTGGCTTCCTGACCTGGAAACCGCAGGAACACACACACACGCACACACACACACACACACACAGACACACACACACACACACACACACACACACACACAGACCTTAAACAACGGCCCATAATCATGTCGGGAAAACAATCACCAGTCACCATAGTAACAGCATAGACAGATTCACAAAGCTTCTCAGAGTTAGATCTAGAATCAGCAATTAGAGCTCTGGTCAACAGTAGTATACCACTATATAGAGAATAGGGCTCTGGTCAACGGTAGTCCACTATATAGGGAATAGGGCTCTGGTCAACGGTAGTCCACTATATAGAGAATAGAGCTCTGGTCAACGGTAATCCACTATATAGGGAATAGAGCTCTGGTCAACAGTAGTCCACTATATAGGGAATAGGGCTCTGGTCTATAGTAGTACCACTATATAGGGAATAGAGCTCTGGTCAACGGTAGTCCACTATATAGGGAATAGGGCTCTGGTCAACAGTAGTCCACTATATAGAGAATAGGGCTCTGGTCAACGGTAGTCCACTATATAGGGAATAGAGCTCTGGTCAACGGTAATCCACTATATAGGGAATAGAGCTCTGGTCAACAGTAGTCCACTATATAGGGAATAGGGCTCTGGTCTATAGTAGTACCACTATATAGGGAATAGAGCTCTGGTCAACAGTAGTCCACTATATAGGGAATAGGGCTCTGGTCTATAGTAGTACCACTATATAGGGAATAGAGCTCTGGTCAACAGTAGTCCACTATATAGGGAATAGGGCTCTGGTCAACAGTAGTCCACTATATAGGAAATAGAGCTCTGGTCAACAGTAGTCCACTATATAGAGAATAGGGCTCTTGTCATTGGTAGTCAACTATATAGAGAATAGAGCTCTGGTCAACAGTAGTCCACTATATAGAGAATAGGGCTCTGGTCAACAGTAGTCCACTATATAGAGAATATGGCTCTGGTCTATAGTAGTACCACTATATAGGGAATAGGGCTCTGGTCTATAGTAGTACCACTATATAGGGAATAGGGCTCTGGTCTATAGTAGTACCAGTATATAGGTAATAGGGCTCTGGTCAACAGTAGTCCACTATATAGGTAATAGGGTCTCTAAGGTCAGGGTGTGACTATATAGGGAATAGAGCTCTCTCTCTAAGGTCAGGGTGTGACTATATAGGGAATAGAGATCTCTCTCTCTAAGGTCAGGGCGTGACTATATAGGGAATAGAGCTCTCTCTCTAAGGTCAGGGCGTGACTATATAGGGAATAGAGATCTCTCTCTAAGGTCAGGGTGTGACTATATAGGGAATAGAGCTCTCTCTCTAAGGTCAGGGTGTGACTATATAGGGAATAGAAAGGGCTCTCTAAGGTCAGGGTGTGACTATATAGGGAATAGAGCTCTCTCTCTAAGGTAAGGGCGTGACTATATAGTAGTCCACTATATAGGGAACAGGGTACCGTTTGTTCCCATGACTAACCTGTATAGAACAGCTGTAAGTTGTGTTGAGAGCTGGTGGGTCTCAGGACCCTCCAGGTGACTACAGCTTTACCAATGCCCAGGAGGAGAGCCCTCTGCCCGGCCACCAACCCCCACTGCTCCCCGCTGGCTCCACAGAGCCTCTGACCCCCGGTCCACAGACACCCGCTCCAGCCGTACTGTCCTGTTAGCAGGGACACCTATAACCCAGGTCACTACATAGACTATATAGACTATATAGACTACAGGCCTACTGATAGACTATATAGATTACAGGCCCACTGATAGAAACATACCTTCTACAGTCAATCAACTATATAGACTACAAGCCTACTGATAGACTATATAGACTACAGGCCTACTGATAGACTATATAAACTACAGGCCTACTGATAGACTATGTAGACTACAGGCCTACTGATAGACTATATAGACTACAGGCCTACTGATAGACTATATAGGCTACATGCCTACTGATAGACTATATAGACTACAGACCTACTGATAGACTATATAGACTACAGACCTACTGATAGACTATATAGACTACAGGCCTACTGATAGAAACATACCTTCTACAGTCAATCAACTATATAGACTACAAGCCTACTGATAGACTATATAGACTACAGGCATACTGATAGACTATATAGACTACAGGCCTACTGATAGACTATGTAGACTACAGGCCTACTGATAGACTATATAGACTACAGGCCTACTGATAGGCTATATAGACTACAGGCCTACTGATAGACTATATAGACTACAGGCCTACTGATAGACTATATAGACTACAGGTCTACTGATAGACAATATATAGACTGCAGGCCTACTGATAGACTATATAGACTACAGGCCTACTGATAGACTATATAGACTACAGGCCTACTGATAGACTATATAGACTACAGGCCTACTGATAGACTATATAGACTACAGGTCTACTGATAAGACTATACAGACTACAGGCCCTACTGATAGACTATATAGACTACAGGCCTACTGATAGACTATATAGACTACAGGCCTACTGATAGACTATATAAACTACAGGCCCTACTGATAGACTATATAGACTACAGGCCTACTGATAGACTATATAGACTTCGCGCCTACTGATAGACTATATAGACTACAGGCCTACTGATAGACTATATAGACTACAGGCCTACTGATAGACTATATAGACTACAGGCCTACTGATAGACTACATGCCTACTGATTGACTATATAGACTACAGGCCTACTGATAGACTACAGGCCTACTGATAGACTATATAGACTACAGGTCTACTGATAGACTATACAGACTACAGGCCCTACTGATAGACTATATAGACTACAGTCCTACTGATAGACTATATAGACTACAGGCCTACTGATAGACTATATAGACTACAGGTCTACTGATAGACTATACAGACTACAGGCCCTACTGATAGACTATATAGACTACAGGCCTACTGATAGACTATATAGACTACAGGCCTACTGATAGACTATATAGACTACAGGCCCTACTGATAGACTATATAGACTACAGGCCTACTGATAGACTATATAGACTACAGGCCTACTGATAGACTATATAGACTACAGATCTACTGATAGACTATATAGAGTGCAGGCCTACTGATAGACTACAGGCCTACTGATAGACTATATAGACTACAGGCCTACTGATAGACTACAGGCCTACTGATAGACTATATAGACTACAGGCCTACTGATAGACTACAGGCCTACTGATAGACTATATAGACTACAGGTCTACTGATAGACTATACAGACTACAGGCCCTACTGATAGACTATATAGACTACAGTCCTACTGATAGACTATATAGACTACAGGCCTACTGATAGACTACAGGCGTACTGATAGACTATATAGACTACAGGCCTACTGATAGACTACAGGCCTACTGATAGACTATATAGACTACAGGTCTACTGAGAGACTATACAGACTACAGGCCCTACTGATAGACTATATAGACTACAGACCTACTGATAGACTACAGGCCTACTGATAGACTATATAGACTACAGGCCTACTGATAGACTATATAGACTACAGGCCTACTGATAGACTATATAGACTACAGGCCCTACTGATAGACTATATAGACTACAGGCCTACTGATAGACTATATAGACTACAGGCCTACTGATAGACTATATAGACTACAGGCCTACTGATAGACTATATAGACTACAGGCCTACTGATAGACTATATAGACTACAGGCCTACTGATAAATAATAAATAAACAGGGACGTTCCATACCTGTTATAACCTGTCTAGGACAATAAACAGGGACATTCCATACCTGTTATAACCTGTCTAGGACAATAAACAGGGACATTCTATACCTGTTATAACCTGTCTAGGACAATAAACAGGGACATTCTATACTTGTTATAACCTGTCTAGGACAATAAACAGGGACATTCTATACCTGTTATAACCTGTCTAGGACAATAAACAGGGACATTCTATACCTGTTATAACCTGTCTAGGACAATAAACAGGGACGTTCCATACCTGTTATAACCTGTCTAGGACAATAAACAGGTACATTCCATACCTGTTATAACCTGTCTAGGACAATAAACAGGGACGTTCCATACCTGTTATAACCTGTCTAGGACAATAAACAGGGACGTTCCATACCTGTTATAACCTGTCTAGGACAATAAACAGGGACATTCTATACCTGTTATAACCTGCCTAGGACAATAAACAGGGACATTCTATACTTGTTATAACCTGTCTAGGACAATAAACAGGGACATTCTATACCTGTTATAACCTGTCTAGGACAATAAACAGGGACATTCTATACCTGTTATAACCTGTCTAGGACAATAAACAGGGACGTTCCATACCTGTTATAACCTGTCTAGGACAATAAACAGGTACATTCCATACCTGTTATAACCTGTCTAGGACAATAAACAGGGACATTCCATACCTGTTATAACCTGTCTAGGACAATAAACAGGGACGTTCCATACCTGTTATAACCTGTCTAGGACAATAAACAGGTACATTCCAAACCTGTTATAACCTGTCTAGGACAATAAACAGGTACATTCTATACCTGTTATAACCTGTCTAGGACAATAAACAGGGACATTCCATACTTGTTATAACCTGTCTAGGACAATAAACAGGGACGTTCCATACCTGTTATAACCTGTCTAGGACAATAAAGTCAACGACTTATAGAAGTAAACGTTTCTAAAAGTCAACCACTGTCACTCCGCCACCTCCCCCCCAACAAAAAACAATATGATTGAGGACATTGGCAAGTAGCCTAGTGACTAGAGCGTTGGACTAGTAACCGAAAGGTTGCTAGATCGAATTCCCCGAGCTGACAAGGTAAAAACCTGTCGTTCTTTCCCTCAAACAAGACCGTTAACCCACTGTTTCTAGACTATCATTATAAATAAGAATTTGTTCTTAATTGACTCGTTAAATAAAGGTTAAAAAAAAAACAACAACAACAAAAGAAAGAAAGAAAACCGACCCTTTCCTCCTCTGGCCTCTCCTGTAATCTAATTAGTTTGGTTTAACAGCCCGGGCGCTATAAACATCAGCCGCATTCCTCAGCATATAGAGAGGTAGATACAGTAACCCACTCTCATACTGTACTCAACTCTCAGACAAAAAAAAGTTGTCTATGAACAACACAAATGAACCATGTTGTCCCAGGAGTGTAGCCCCAGTCATCAGACCTACTGTACAGAAACTGCATTTTGGTTAACAATCTAAAGATTTTTTTAAAAAACGCAACATTTTAGGGTTTAAATACCTAAATCCTTTCTCACTGCTTCCAGGGTTCAGATCAGGACTATCCACACACCTATTGTCTGACACAATTGTCAAATAAATGTATATATATATAAAGACAAAATATATTATCTTACCTGTGGTGAAAATGAAGAGAAGTAGAAGTCCCAACCCCGACCAAGAGATGTGTAGCCGCCGCATCTTGTGTCTGTACACATCTCAGTGACAGTCGGTCCAATAATTCCATCCAGACAGCTGAGGTCAGGAGAGAGCTGTGCGCTGCGTAATCGTTACCAGTCCTCAATCTGCCCAAACACTCGCTGACAAAACCAAGACAAGAGAAAACCTTGATTTCACTTCCCCCCCCTCTCACTTTTCTCCTCCCAGCCGAGTCTCCCGACCATCCCAGAGAAGAGAAGTGAACAAGGCTGGAATTCCCCGCCCCATTTTTTCCACTCTCTCTCTCTGTCCCTCTCCAACGGAAACCGGAGTGTTGTCAGCGGGAAAGACAGCCTGTAAATGAGACGCACGGGGCGTGTTTGTGTCTGTGTGCATGGAGGTGCTCTGCGTGTGTGTGTGTGTGTCTGTGTGTGTGTGAAAGCGAGAGAGGCAGAGAGAGAGAGAGAGAGAGTAGTGGCAGTAGTACTAGGGTAGAGCCAACATCAGTCCTCCCGGCGTTTCCCGTGGTGTGTGTGGGGGAGGGGGGGGGGGGGGGGGGGGGGGGGGGGGGGGGAGAGACAGGCGGACTACAGTGATCGCCACAAGAGGCGCGCTGCTCTGTTTTAATTAACACACAGTTTAAACGGTGAGCAGGAAGCTGTTAGCTTTTAATGGGACAGGAACAGATGACAGAGCAGGTAATGAGTGTTTTAATGGGACAGGAACAGACTATATAGACTACAGGCCTACTGATAGACTACAGGCCTACTGATAGACTATATAGACTACAGGTCTACTGATAGACTATACAGACTACAGGCCCTACTGATAGACTATATAGACTACAGTCCTACTGATAGACTATATAGACTACAGGCCTACTGATAGACTACAGGCGTACTGATAGACTATATAGACTACAGGCCTACTGATAGACTACAGGCCTACTGATAGACTATATAGACTACAGGTCTACTGAGAGACTATACAGACTACAGGCCCTACTGATAGACTATATAGACTACAGACCTACTGATAGACTACAGGCCTACTGATAGACTATATAGACTACAGGCCTACTGATAGACTATATAGACTACAGGCCTACTGATAGACTATATAGACTACAGGCCCTACTGATAGACTATATAGACTACAGGCCTACTGATAGACTATATAGACTACAGGCCTACTGATAGACTATATAGACTACAGGCCTACTGATAGACTATATAGACTACAGGCCTACTGATAGACTATATAGACTACAGGCCTACTGATAAATAATAAATAAACAGGGACGTTCCATACCTGTTATAACCTGTCTAGGACAATAAACAGGGACATTCCATACCTGTTATAACCTGTCTAGGACAATAAACAGGGACATTCTATACCTGTTATAACCTGTCTAGGACAATAAACAGGGACATTCTATACTTGTTATAACCTGTCTAGGACAATAAACAGGGACATTCTATACCTGTTATAACCTGTCTAGGACAATAAACAGGGACATTCTATACCTGTTATAACCTGTCTAGGACAATAAACAGGGACGTTCCATACCTGTTATAACCTGTCTAGGACAATAAACAGGTACATTCCATACCTGTTATAACCTGTCTAGGACAATAAACAGGGACGTTCCATACCTGTTATAACCTGTCTAGGACAATAAACAGGGACGTTCCATACCTGTTATAACCTGTCTAGGACAATAAACAGGGACATTCTATACCTGTTATAACCTGCCTAGGACAATAAACAGGGACATTCTATACTTGTTATAACCTGTCTAGGACAATAAACAGGGACATTCTATACCTGTTATAACCTGTCTAGGACAATAAACAGGGACATTCTATACCTGTTATAACCTGTCTAGGACAATAAACAGGGACGTTCCATACCTGTTATAACCTGTCTAGGACAATAAACAGGTACATTCCATACCTGTTATAACCTGTCTAGGACAATAAACAGGGACATTCCATACCTGTTATAACCTGTCTAGGACAATAAACAGGGACGTTCCATACCTGTTATAACCTGTCTAGGACAATAAACAGGTACATTCCAAACCTGTTATAACCTGTCTAGGACAATAAACAGGTACATTCTATACCTGTTATAACCTGTCTAGGACAATAAACAGGGACATTCCATACTTGTTATAACCTGTCTAGGACAATAAACAGGGACGTTCCATACCTGTTATAACCTGTCTAGGACAATAAAGTCAACGACTTATAGAAGTAAACGTTTCTAAAAGTCAACCACTGTCACTCCGCCACCTCCCCCCCAACAAAAAACAATATGATTGAGGACATTGGCAAGTAGCCTAGTGACTAGAGCGTTGGACTAGTAACCGAAAGGTTGCTAGATCGAATTCCCCGAGCTGACAAGGTAAAAACCTGTCGTTCTTTCCCTCAAACAAGACCGTTAACCCACTGTTTCTAGACTATCATTATAAATAAGAATTTGTTCTTAATTGACTCGTTAAATAAAGGTTAAAAAAAAAACAACAACAACAAAAGAAAGAAAGAAAACCGACCCTTTCCTCCTCTGGCCTCTCCTGTAATCTAATTAGTTTGGTTTAACAGCCCGGGCGCTATAAACATCAGCCGCATTCCTCAGCATATAGAGAGGTAGATACAGTAACCCACTCTCATACTGTACTCAACTCTCAGACAAAAAAAAGTTGTCTATGAACAACACAAATGAACCATGTTGTCCCAGGAGTGTAGCCCCAGTCATCAGACCTACTGTACAGAAACTGCATTTTGGTTAACAATCTAAAGATTTTTTTAAAAAACGCAACATTTTAGGGTTTAAATACCTAAATCCTTTCTCACTGCTTCCAGGGTTCAGATCAGGACTATCCACACACCTATTGTCTGACACAATTGTCAAATAAATGTATATATATATAAAGACAAAATATATTATCTTACCTGTGGTGAAAATGAAGAGAAGTAGAAGTCCCAACCCCGACCAAGAGATGTGTAGCCGCCGCATCTTGTGTCTGTACACATCTCAGTGACAGTCGGTCCAATAATTCCATCCAGACAGCTGAGGTCAGGAGAGAGCTGTGCGCTGCGTAATCGTTACCAGTCCTCAATCTGCCCAAACACTCGCTGACAAAACCAAGACAAGAGAAAACCTTGATTTCACTTCCCCCCCTCTCACTTTTCTCCTCCCAGCCGAGTCTCCCGACCATCCCAGAGAAGAGAAGTGAACAAGGCTGGAATTCCCCGCCCCATTTTTTCCACTCTCTCTCTCTGTCCCTCTCCAACGGAAACCGGAGTGTTGTCAGCGGGAAAGACAGCCTGTAAATGAGACGCACGGGGCGTGTTTGTGTCTGTGTGCATGGAGGTGCTCTGCGTGTGTGTGTGTGTGTCTGTGTGTGTGTGAAAGCGAGAGAGGCAGAGAGAGAGAGAGAGAGAGTAGTGGCAGTAGTACTAGGGTAGAGCCAACATCAGTCCTCCCGGCGTTTCCCGTGGTGTGTGTGGGGGAGGGGGGGGGGGGGGGGGGGGGGGGGGGGGAGAGACAGGCGGACTACAGTGATCGCCACAAGAGGCGCGCTGCTCTGTTTTAATTAACACACAGTTTAAACGGTGAGCAGGAAGCTGTTAGCTTTTAATGGGACAGGAACAGATGACAGAGCAGGTAATGAGTGTTTTAATGGGACAGGAACAGATGACAGAGCAGGTAATGAGTGTTTTAATGGGACAGGAACAGATGACAGAGAAGGTAATGAGTGTTTTAATGGGACAGGAACAGATGACAGAGCAGGTAATGAGTTGTTTAATGGGACAGGAACAGATGACAGAGCAGGTAATGAGTGTTTTAATGGGACAGGAACAGATGACAGAGCAGGTAATGAGTGTTTTAATGGGACAGGAACAGATGACAGAGCAGGTAATGAGTGTTTTAATGGGACAGGAACAGATGACAGAGCAGGTAATGAGTGTTTTAATGGGACAGGAACAGATGACAGAGCAGGTAATGAGTGTTTTAATGGGACAGGAACAGATGACAGAAAAGGTAATTAGTTGTTTAATGGGACAGGAACAGATGACAGAGCAGGTAATGAGTGTTTTAATGGGACAGGAACAGATGACAGAGCAGGTAATGAGTGTTTTAATGGGACAGGAACAGATGACAGAGCAGGTAATGAGTGTTTTGAAAGGCTGGTCATGGCTCACATCAACACCATCATCCGAGTCACTCTGTACTGACTCCAATTCACATACCGTCCCAACAGATCCACAGATGACGCAATCTCTATTGCACTCCACACTGCCCTTTCCGACTTAGACAAAAGGACCAACTATGTGAGAATGCTGTTCATTGACTACAGCTCAGCGTTCAACATCATAGTGCCCTCAAAGATCATCACTTAGTTAATAAGGACTCTGGGACTAAACACCTCCCTCTGCAACTGGATCCTGGACTTCCTGACAGGCTGCCCCCAGGTGGTAAGGGTAGGTAAACAACACATACGCCATGCTGATCCTCAACACAGGGGTCCCTCAGGGGTGCGTGCTCAGTCCCCTCCTGTACTCCCTGTTCACCCAAGACTGCGTGGTCGCGCACACCATCATCAAGTTTGCTTACGACACGACGGTAGTAGTCCTGATCACCGGTGACGATTAGACAGCCTATAGGGAGGAGGTCAGTGACCTGGCAGTGTGTTGCCGGGACAACAACCTCTCCCTCAACGTCAGTAAGACCAAGGAGCTGATCGTGGACTACAGGAAACAAAGGCCCGAGCACACCCCAAATCACATCAACATGGCTGTAGTGGAGCGGGTTGAGTGCTTCAAGTTTGTCGGTGTCCACATCACTAAGGACCTATCATGGTCCAAACACACCAACACAGTAGTGAAGGTGGCAGGAGGCTGAAAAGATTTGGCATGGGCCCTCAGATTCTCAAAAACGTTCTACAGCTGCACCATCGAGAGAATCTTGACTGGCTGCATCACCGCCTGGTATGGCAACTGCTTGGCATCCGTCCACAAGGCGCTACAGAGCGTAGTGCGTATTGCCCAGTACTTTACTGGGGACGAGCCCCCTGCCATCCAGGATCTCTATACCAGGTGGTGTCAGAGGGTAGTGGGTACAGCCCAGTACATCACTGGGGACGAGCCCCCTGCCATCCAGGATCTCTATAACAGGTGGTGTCAGAGGGAAGTGATACGGCCCAGTACACCACTGGAGACGAGCTCCCTTCCATCCAGGACCTCTATACCAGGTGGTGTCAGAGGGTAGTGGGTACGGCCCAGTACACCACTGGGGACGAGCCCCCTGTTATCCAGGATCTCTATACCAGGTGGTGTCAGAGGGAAGGGGTACGGCCCAGTACACCACTGGGGACGAGCCCCCTGTTATCCAGGATCTCTATACCAGGTGGTGTCAGAGGGAAGTGGTACGGCCCAGTACACCACTGGGGACGAGCCCCCTGCCATCCAGGATCTCTATACCAGGTGGTGTCAGAGGGAAGTGGTACGGCCCAGTACACCACTGGGGACGAACCCCCTGCCATCCAGGATCTCTATACCAGGTGGTGTCAGAGGGAAGTGGTACTGCCCAGTACACCACTGGGGACGAGCCCCCTGCCATCCAGGATCTCTATACCAGGTGGTGTCAGAGGAATGGCCCCTGCATTTTCAAAGCCACCCAAGCCAAAGACTGTTCTCTCTGCTATTACACGACATGCGTTACCAATGCACCAAATGAACTCTACCCACACACTGGATTCTACTCACACACACATACTGACACTCCTCACACAGAAACACATACTGACACTCCACACACACATGCATACTGACGCCACACACTCTCACACATTAATTAAATAGTTATTTTCCTCATCAATCTACACAAAAAAAACATAATGACATCACAATACTACATAATGACATCACAATACCCCATAATGACATCACAATACCCCAGAATGACATCACACTACCCCATAATGACATCACAATACCCCATAATGACATCACAATACCCCATAATGACAAACAAAAACAGTTTTTATTTTTTTTGTTGCTAATTTATCAAATAAAAAATGAAATATCACATTTACATAAGTATTCAGACCCTTTACTCAGTACTTTGTTGAATCCCCTTTGGCAGTGATTAAAGCCTCGAGTCTTCTTGGGTATGACGCCACAAGCTTGGCACACCTGTATTTGGGGAGTTTCTCCCATTCTTCTCTGCAGATCCTCTCAAGCTCTGTCAGGTTGGATGGGGAGCATCGCTGCACAGCTATTTTCAGGTCTCTCCAGAGCTGTTAGATCAGGTTCATGTCCGGGCTCTGGCTGCGACACTGAAGGACATTCAGAGACTTGTCCCAGAAGCCACTCCTGCGTTGTCTTGGCTGTGTGCTTAGGGGTCGTTGTCCTGTCGGAAGGTGAACCTTCGCTCCAGTCTGAGGTCCTAGGCTCTCTGGAGCAGGTTTTCATCAACGATCTCTCTCTCTCTCTACTTTGCTCAGTTCATCTTTACGTGCATCCCATAGTCTGTTCTGGACTTGGGGACTGTGAAGTGACCTCTTGTGGCATGTCTTGTGGGGTATGCATGGGTGTCCGAGCTGTGTGCCAGTAGTTAGGAAAGACAGCTCAGTGCATTCAACATGTTCAACACCTCTCTCTCATGGTGAGATTGTAGACACCTGTATTGATAGCGCAGTTTGTTTAGGGCAATTTTACAGATAACTAGCTACTTCACATGCTGATATTGACTTTGGTATTATTGTGTGGATCAATCGATTATTAATTATTATTATTTTTTTTTTTAAAGTACTTTATTTTTTATTTTTACTGCTGTTAGTCGACTGCGTTGGTGTGTTGTGTACGTTACACAGGGAGAGAGAGGGTCAGAAAGAGGGAGAGAGGGAGAGAGGGTCAGAGAAAGAGGGTCAGAAAGAGGGAGAGAGAGGGAGAGAGGGACAGAAAGAGGGAGAGAGGGTGAGAGGGTCAGAGAAAGAGGGTCAGAAATAGTGGGAGAGGGTCAGAAAAACGTGGTAGAGAGGGTCAGAGGAAAGAGGGGAGGGATTGAGGGGGGTAACGTTATGAACTTTGTCTAAAAAATAAAATACACTTTTCCCTCAACTGCGTTACCCTCTCCAGTCAACAGATGGCGACGTAGGTCTTGAAGGTGTCAGAGTGACGTATAATATAATGGACGGGGGGCGCTTCTTCAAACAACAGTTAGACACATCTGTCCGATGTAGCCGACATAATAAAGCTCTTTACAGAGATTTATTAGCCACTGTGTTTTAAACACCATTCTGTCGTGTTTACTTGTTACCCCTATTTTAATTTCATATTTACGTTTTGTTGTTTTGCCGACTGGCTCGTTAAGCTAGCAATAGCCTAGCTAATCCCCGATATGAGCTCACTTAGCTTCGCTCTTGTTAAAGAAGAGGTAGAGGAGGAGGTCTGCTGGACGGAGAAAGAAGTTATCGTGAAAGAGGAGGAGGAAGAAGAGGATGTTACCATAAAACAAGAAGTAGAGGGTGAGGATGGTACAGTGAAAGAAGAAGAGAAAGACGTTTCAGTGAAAGAAGAGGAAGACGCGTTCAGAGTGAAAGAGGAGGAAGAGGAGGAGGCAGAGACAGGAGATCTGATTAACACTGGTAAGTACTATCTTAAAAACGGAGGCAATCTGCAGTTTAACTGATGTATGATTTGTAAAGGGTCAATCTGCAGTTCCTACATCCATATTTGGACTATAAATGAATGAGGTCATTGATTCTTGAAGAATATAACTTAGAAATGCCCCGTGACCTAAGTTCAGCTGTGGTTCCCCATCAGGACTTAAAATAGATGCTCCCTTTTACTCCAGTGTTTGTAAACAAAGTAAATGTTAACATGGTTGAAACTGTCGTTTTGATGTCATGGATGGTCAGTCCTTGCACCCATAACTCGTCAGCTACTACAGCGATTTGAAATGACGGCAACACTTAACAAAGAGATGCAATTAGTTTCAGAGTGGGTGGCAAGGAATAAATTAGCCCTAAATATTTCTAAAACTAAAATCATTGTATTTGGGCCAAATTATTCACTAAACCCTAAACCTCAACTACATCTCGTAATGAATAATGTGGAAATTGAGCAAGTTGAACTGTCATGGTGAAAACATATTGATACAACAGTAGCTAAGATGGGGAGAAGTCTGTCCATAATAAAGCTCTGCTCTGTCTTCTTAACAACACTATCAACAAGACAGGTCCTACAGGCCCTAGTTTCTACCTTCTTAACAGCACTATCAACAAGGCAGGTCCTACAGGCCCTAGTTTTGTCATACCTAGACATTTGTTCAGTCGGGTGCCACAAAGAGGGACTCCAAGGGCCAATTGGCTCAGAACAGGGCAGCACGGCTGGCCCTTGGATGAACACAGAGAGCTGATATTAATACTATACATGTCAATCTCTCCTGGCTCAAAGTGGAGGAGAGATTGACTTCATCACTACTTGTTATTCATGAGAGGTATTGTCATGTTGAATGCACCGAGCTGTCTGTCTGATATGCCGAGTCCCCTAAGAGCTGAAAGCTTTGCTGGCCTTTCTGGTTAATATAGGCGCCCTGGTGTTAATGTAGGCGCCCTGGGGTTAATGTAGGCACCCTGGTGTTAATGTGGGCACCCTGGTGTTAATGTAGGCGCCCTGGTGTTAATGTGGGCGCCCTGGTGTTAATGTGGGCGCCCTGGGGTTAATGTAGGCGCCCTGGGGTTAATGTAGGCACCCTGTGGTTAATGTAGGCACCCTGGTGTTAATGTAGGCACCCTGAGGTTAATGTAGGCGCCCTGGTGTTAATGTAGGCACCCTGGTGTTAATGTAGGCGCCCTGGTGTTAATGTAGGCGCCCTGGTGTTAATGTAGGCACCCTGGTGTTAATGTAGGCACCCTGGTGTTAATGTAGGCACCCTGGTGTTAATGTGGGCACCCTGGTGTTAATGTAGGCACTCTGGTGTTAATGTAGGCACTCTGGTGTTAATGTGGGCACTCTGGTGTTAATGTGGGCACCCTGGTGTTAATGTAGGCACCCTGGTGTTAATGTAGGCGCCCTGGTGTTAATGTAGGCACCCTGGTGTTAATGTAGGTATCCTGGTATTCGGAGGAACCCCTGGTGTTAATGTAGGTATCCTGGTATTTGGAGGGCCCCCTGGTGTTAATGCAGGGGCCGTCTGTGCACCAATCACACCAGGGAACCCTCTAATCAAAACTGATTCAAGCCCTCACATGGTTTGTAGACTAATTTGTCACATATCTTGTTTGATATTTTATAAGGATGTTTATAACCATGAACTTGTCTGTGGAAACCTCAGCTAGACTCTTCCTGGGGTTCAGAACATGAAACATGACATAATAGTTGGTTGACTGTACACCCCACTCTCCCAGCCATCTGATTGGTTGGTTGACTGTACACTCCACTCTCCCAGCCAGCTGGTTGGTTGGTTCTATGTACACTCCACTCTCCCAGCCAGCTGGTTGGTTGACTGTACACCCCACTCTCCCAGCCATCTGATTGGTTGGTTGACTGTACACCCCACTCTCCCAGCCAGCTGATTGGTTGACTGTACACCCCACTCTCACAGCCAGCTGGTTGGTTGACTGTACACCCCACTCTCCCAGCCAGCTGATTGGTTGGTTGACTGTACACTCCACTCTCCCAGCCAGCTGATTGGTTGGTTGACTGTACACCCCACTCTCCCAGCCAGCCAGCTGGTTGGTTGACTGTACACCCCACTCTCCCAGCCAGCTGATTGGTTGGTTGACTGTACACCCCACTCTCCCAGCCAGCTGGTTGGTTGACTGTACACCCCACTCTCCCAGCCAGCTGATTGGTTGGTTGACTGTACACTCCACTCTCCCAGCCAGCTGGTTGGTTGACTGTACACCCCACTCTCCCAGCCAGCTGATTGGTTGACTGTACACCCCACTCTCCCAGCCAGCTGATTGGTTGGCTGTACACCCCACTCTCCCAGCCAGCTGATTGGTTGACTGTACACCCCACTCTCCCAGCCAGCTGATTGGTTGGTTGACTGTACACCCCACTCTCCCAGCCAGCTGGTTGGTTGACTGTACACCCCACTCTCCCAGCCAGCTGGTTGGTTGACTGTACACCCCACTCTCCCAGCCAGCTGATTGGTTGGTTGACTGTACACCCCACTCTCCCAGCCAGCTGGTTGGTTGACTGTACACCCCACTCTCCCAGCCAGCTGGTTGGTTGACTGTACACCCCACTCTCCCAGCCAGCTGGTTGGTTGACTGTACACCCCACTCTCCCAGCCAGCTGGTTGGTTGACTGTACACCCCACTCTCCCAGCCAGCTGGTTGGTTGACTGTACACCCCACTCTCCCAGCCAGCTGATTGGTTGACTGTACACCCCACTCTCCCAGCCAGCTGATTGGTTGGTTGACTGTACACCCCACTCTCCCAGCCAGCTGGTTGGTTGGTTGACTGTACACCCCACTCTCCCAGCCAGCTGGTTGGTTGACTGTACACCCCACTCTCCCAGCCAGCTGGTTGGTTGACTGTACACCCCACTCTCCCAGCCAGCTGATTGGTTGGTTGACTGTACACCCCACTCTCCCAGCCAGCTGGTTGGTTGGTTGACTGTACACCCCACTCTCCCAGCCAGCTGGTTGGTTGGTTGACTGTACACCCCACTCTCCCAGCCAGCTGATTGGTTGGTTGACTGTACACCCCACTCTCCCAGCCAGCTGGTTGGTTGACTGTACACCCCACTCTCCCAGCCGGCTGGTTGGTTGACTGTACACCCCACTCTCCCAGCCGGCTGGTTGGTTGACTGTACACCCCACTCTCCCAGCCAGCTGGTTGGTTGACTGTACACCCCACTCTCCCAGCCAGCTGGTTGGTTGACTGTACACCCCACTCTCCCAGCCGGCTGGTTGGTTGACTGTACACCCCACTCTCCCAGCCGGCTGGTTGGTTGACTGTACACCCCACTCTCCCAGCTGATTGGTTGGTTGACTGTACACCCCACTCTCCCAGCCAGCTGATTGGTTGGTTGACTGTACACCCCACTCTCCCAGCCAGCTGATTGGTTGGTTGACTGTACACCCCACTCTCCCAGCCAGCTGATTGGTTGGTTGACTGTACACCCCACTCTCCCAGCCAGCTGGTTGGTAACTAACTAAGCAGCTGGCGTATTGTATTGTCTTTTATTAATGTGGAACTGTATAAAATCTTTTGTTTCAAATCATTTTGAAATGTTGATCTCAATCTAAGAAATGTTTGTTCCCGTTGGACTGTCGACAGCAGTGAAAACGGATATGAATCTGCTGGGGACTCGCGTGCTATTAAAATGTATCAGTCTGCTGGGGACTCGCGTGCTATTAAAATGGATCAATCTGCTGGGGACTCGCGTGCTATTAAAATGGATCAATCTACTGGGGACTCGCGTGCTATTAAAATGGATCAATCTACTGGGGACTCGCGTGCTATTAAAATGGATCAATCTACTGGGGACTCGCGTGCTATTAAAATGGATCAATCTACTGGGGACTCGCGTGCTATTAAAATGGATCAATCTACTGGGGACTCGCGTGCTATTAAAATGGATCAATCTACTGGGGACTCGCGTGCTATTAAAATGGATCAATCTACTGGGGACTCGCGTGCTATTAAAATGTATCAATCTACTGGGGACTCGCGTGCTATTAAAATGTATCAATCTGCGTACATGTTCGTAGTTGTCACGGGGGGAAAAAGGTACGATGGATACCTTCATTTGTTAAAAATGTATTGAACTCGATGCAGCTAAAGAAGGGATTATTGCTCTTCATGAAGAAAGAAACCAATTTTGACCGAACGCTTTGATCCCAATAAGGGTTCTAAGAGACTCTAGGCATCTTTAACCTGTTAGAGCTCTAGGGGCGCTATTTCATTTTTGGATAAAAAACGTTCCCGTTTTAAGCGCGATATTTTGTCACGAAAAGATGCTCGACTATGCATATTCTTGACAGTTTTGGAAAGAAAACACTCTGAAGTTTCAGAATCTGCAAAGATTTTGTCTGTAAGTGCCCCAGAACTCATTCTACAGGCGAAACCAAGATGATGCATCAACCAGGAATTAGCAGAATTTCTGAAGCTCTGTTTTCCATTGTCTCCTTATATGGCTGTGATTGCGCAAGGAATGAGCCTACACTTTCTGTCGTTCGCCCAAGGTCTTAGCAGCATTGTGACGTATTTGTAGGCATATCATTGGAAGATTGACCATAAGAGACTACATTTTCCAAGTGTCCGCCTGGTGGTTGGTTGACTGTACACCCCACTCTCCCAGCCAGCTGGTTGGTTGGTTGACTGTACACCCCACTCTCCCAGCCAGCTGATTGGTTGGTTGACTGTACACCCCACTCTCCCAGCCAGCTGGTTGGTTGACTGTACACCCCACTCTCCCAGCCGGCTGGTTGGTTGACTGTACACCCCACTCTCCCAGCCGGCTGGTTGGTTGACTGTACACCCCACTCTCCCAGCCAGCTGGTTGGTTGACTGTACACCCCACTCTCCCAGCCAGCTGGTTGGTTGACTGTACACCCCACTCTCCCAGCCGGCTGGTTGGTTGACTGTACACCCCACTCTCCCAGCCGGCTGGTTGGTTGACTGTACACCCCACTCTCCCAGCTGATTGGTTGGTTGACTGTACACCCCACTCTCCCAGCCAGCTGATTGGTTGGTTGACTGTACACCCCACTCTCCCAGCCAGCTGATTGGTTGGTTGACTGTACACCCCACTCTCCCAGCCAGCTGATTGGTTGGTTGACTGTACACCCCACTCTCCCAGCCAGCTGGTTGGTAACTAACTAAGCAGCTGGCGTATTGTATTGTCTTTTATTAATGTGGAACTGTATAAAATCTTTTGTTTCAAATCATTTTGAAATGTTGATCTCAATCTAAGAAATGTTTGTTCCCGTTGGACTGTCGACAGCAGTGAAAACGGATATGAATCTGCTGGGGACTCGCGT
Organism: Oncorhynchus clarkii lewisi; assembly: GCF_045791955.1. Taxonomy (NCBI): domain Eukaryota; kingdom Metazoa; phylum Chordata; class Actinopteri; order Salmoniformes; family Salmonidae; genus Oncorhynchus; species Oncorhynchus clarkii. Next base: position 182,322 of record NW_027257971.1, on the reverse strand, counting down.
GCTATTAAAATGTATCAGTCTGCTGGGGACTCGCGTGCTATTAAAATGGATCAATCTGCTGGGGACTCGCGTGCTATTAAAATGGATCAATCTACTGGGGACTCGCGTGCTATTAAAATGGATCAATCTACTGGGGACTCGCGTGCTATTAAAATGGATCAATCTACTGGGGACTCGCGTGCTATTAAAATGGATCAATCTACTGGGGACTCGCGTGCTATTAAAATGGATCAATCTACTGGGGACTCGCGTGCTATTAAAATGGATCAATCTACTGGGGACTCGCGTGCTATTAAAATGGATCAATCTACTGGGGACTCGCGTGCTATTAAAATGTATCAATCTACTGGGGACTCGCGTGCTATTAAAATGTATCAATCTGCGTACATGTTCGTAGTTGTCACGGGGGGAAAAAGGTACGATGGATACCTTCATTTGTTAAAAATGTATTGAACTCGATGCAGCTAAAGAAGGGATTATTGCTCTTCATGAAGAAAGAAACCAATTTTGACCGAACGCTTTGATCCCAATAAGGGTTCTAAGAGACTCTAGGCATCTTTAACCTGTTAGAGCTCTAGGGGCGCTATTTCATTTTTGGATAAAAAACGTTCCCGTTTTAAGCGCGATATTTTGTCACGAAAAGATGCTCGACTATGCATATTCTTGACAGTTTTGGAAAGAAAACACTCTGAAGTTTCAGAATCTGCAAAGATTTTGTCTGTAAGTGCCCCAGAACTCATTCTACAGGCGAAACCAAGATGATGCATCAACCAGGAATTAGCAGAATTTCTGAAGCTCTGTTTTCCATTGTCTCCTTATATGGCTGTGATTGCGCAAGGAATGAGCCTACACTTTCTGTCGTTCGCCCAAGGTCTTAGCAGCATTGTGACGTATTTGTAGGCATATCATTGGAAGATTGACCATAAGAGACTACATTTTCCAAGTGTCCGCCTGGTGTCCTGCGTCGAATTCGGTGCGCAATTGCCAGCTGCTTCTACTTTACCATTTGATTCAGGGGAGAAAGCATGTGTCCAAGAACGATGTATCAATGAAGAGATATGTGAAAAACACCTTGATGATTGTTTCTAAACAACGTTTGCCATGTTTTCAGTCGATATTATGGAGTTAATTTGGAAAAAAGTTAGCGTTTTGAGGACTGAATTTTCGGATTTCTTTTGGTAGCCAAATGTGATGTATAAAACGGAGCTATTTCTAATACACAAGGAATCTTTTTGGAAAAACTGAGCATCTGCTATCTAACTGAGAGTATCCTCATTGAAAACATCAGAAGTTCTTCAAAGGTAAATGATTTTATTTGAAGGCTTTTATGTTTTTGTTAATGTTGCGTGCTGGATGCTAACGCTAATGCTAACGCTAAATGCTAACGCTAAATGCTAACGCTAAATGCTAACGCTAGCTAGCTACTTTTACACAAATGATTTTTTTCCTATGGTTGAGAAGCATATTTTGAAAATCTGAGATGACAGTGTTGTTTACAAAAGGCTAAGCTTGAGAGATGGCATATTTATTTCATTTCATTTGCGATTTTCATAAATAGTTAACGTTGTGTTATGCTAATGAGCTTGCTGATAGATTTACACAATCCTGGATACAGGGGTTTTTTCATAGCTAAACGTGACGCAGAAAACGGAGCGATTTGTCCTAAACAAATAATCTTTCAGGAAAAACTGAACATTTGCTATCTGAGGGTCTCCTCATTGAAAACATCTGAAGTTCTTCAAAGGTAAATGATTTTATTTGAATGCTTTTCTGTTTTTTTGTGTAAATGTTGCCAGCTGAATGCTAATGCTAAATGCTACGTTAGCCATCAATACTGTTACACAAATGCTTGTTTTGCAATGGTTGAGAAGCATATTTTGAAAATCTGAGATGACAGTGTTGTTAACAAAAGGCTAAGCTTGAGAGCTAGCATATTTATTTCATTTCATTTGCGATTTTCATGAATAGTTAACGTTGCGTTATGGTAATGAGCTTGAGTCTGTATTCACGATCCCGGATCCGGGATGGGGAGATCAGAAAGGTTAAATGCTTCCCTGTCAAATCATCCAATAGGATGGGACCTTCCTGGACTACGATCAGTTTCCACCACTGTACCCCTCTACTAGCTCCAACCAGGAATTGGCTGCTCGTTGTTCGACTCCAGGTGAAATGGATGGGGTGTCGGAACCAGAAATAAGGAGGAGGATCGTTCTCGGCGCTCGCTCAGGATATCACCAGGATGCTTCCTGACGCTGTGAGTCAGTCACCGGGGGGCTGATGCTGTCATGGTTCATGTGGGGTCAAAGTTCAGGATATCACCAGGTTGTTTCTCGAGGCTGTGAGTCCGTCACCGGGAGGCTGATATGGTTCTTGTGGGGTCAAAGTTCAAGATATCACCAGGTTACTTCCCGAGGCTATAAGTCAGTCACCAGGGGGCTGATACTGTCATGGTTCATGTGGGGTCAAAGTTCAGGATATCACCAGGTTGTTTCCCGAGGCTGTGAGTCAGTCACCGGGGGCTGATACTGTCGTGGTTCATGTGGGGTCGAATGTCATTATGATGGGCAGCTCAGAACAGCTGAAGATGGATTTTAAAGAACTGATTGGGTCTCTACTGATTGGGTCTCTACTACACCAACAAACATCCCATAATATCTGTCCCCCTGCCCTCCCTAAATCGTGGCATTGAACAGTTCAACAGACTTTTATCTCTCCATAACTGTCTCCGAGGCTGAATGAGTTCTGGGGCACTTACAGACAAAATCTTTGCAGATTCTGAAACTTCAGAGTGTTTTCTTTCCAAAACGGTCAAGAATATGCATAGTCGAGCATCTTTTCGTGACAAAATATCGCGCTTAAAACGGGAACGTTTTTTATCCAAAAATGAAATAGCGCCCCCAGAGATCCAACAGGTTAACCAATAAAAGAAGACCTAAACTATTACAGTGACATGGTCACTTAACCAATAAAAGAAGACCTAAACTATTACAGTGACATGGTCACTTAACCAATAATAGAAGACCTAAACTATTACAGTGACATGGTCACTTAACCAATAAAAGAAGACCTAAACTATTACAGTGACATGGTCACTTAACCAATAAAAGAAGACCTAAACTATTACAGTGACATGGTCACTTAACCAATAAAAGAAGACCTAAACTATTACAGTGACATGGTCACTTAACCAATAAAAGAAGACCTAAACTATTACAGTGACATGGTCACTTAACCAATAAAAGAAGACCTAAACTATTACAGTGACATGGTCACTTAACCAATAAAAGAAGACCTAAACTATTACAGTGACATGGTTACTTAACCAATAAAAGAAGACCTAAACTATTACAGTGACATGGTCACTTAACCAATAAAAGAAGACCTAAACTATTACAGTGACATGGTCACTTAACCAATAAAAGAAGACCTAAACTATTACAGTGACATGGTCACTTAACCAATAAAAGAAGACCTAAACTATTACAGTGACATGGTTACTTAACCAATAAAAGAAGACCTAAACTATTACAGTGACATGGTCACTTAACCAATAAAAGAAGACCTAAACTATTACAGTGACATGGTCACTTAACCAATAAAAGAAGACCTAAACTATTACAGTGACATGGTCACTTAACCAATAAAAGAAGACCTAAACTATTACAGTGACATGGTCACTTAACCAGTAAAAGAAGACCTAAACTATTACAGTGACATGGTTACTTAACCAATAAAAGAAGACCTAAACTATTACAGTGACATGGTCACTTAACCAATAAAAGAAGACCTAAACTATTACAGTGACATGGTCACTTAACCAATAAAAGAAGACCTAAACTATTACAATGACATGGTTACTTAACCAATAAAAGAAGACCTAAACTATTACAGTGACATGGTCACTTAACCAATAAAAGAAGACCTAAACTATTACAGTGACATGGTCACTTAACCAATAAAAGAAGACCTAAACTATTACAGTGACATGGTCACTTAACCAATAAAAGAAGACCTAAACTATTACAGTGACATGGTCACTTAACCAATAAAAGAAGACCTAAACTATTACAGTGACATGGTCACTTAACCAATAAAAGAAGACCTAAACTATTACAGTGACATGGTCACTTAACCAATAAAAGAAGACCTAAACTATTACAGTAAAATGGTCACTTAACCAATAAAAGAAGACCTAAACTATTACAGTGACATGGTCACTTAACCAATAAAAGAAGACCTAAACTATTACAGTGACATGGTCACTTAACCAATAAAAGAAGACCTAAACTATTACAGTGACATGGTCACTTAACCAATAAAAGAAGACCTAAACTATTACAGTGACATGGTCACTTAACCAATAAAAGAAGACCTAAACTATTACAGTGACATGGTCACTTAACCAATAAAATAAGACCTAAACTATTACAGTGACATGGTCACTTAACCAATAAAATAAGACCTAAACTATTACAGTGACATGGTTACTTAACCAATAAAAGAAGACCTAAACTATTACAGTGACATGGTCACTTAACCAATAAAATAAGACCTAAACTATTACAGTGACATGGTCACTTAACCAATAAAATAAGACCTAAACTATTACAGTGACATGGTTACTTAACCAATAAAATAAGACCTAAACTATTACAGTGACATGGTCACTTAACCAATAAAAGAAGACCTAAACTATTACAGTGACATGGTCACTTAACCAATAAAAGAAGACCTAAACTATTACAGTGACATGGTCACTTAACCAATAAAAGAAGACCTAAACTATTACAGTGACATGGTCACTTAACCAATAAAAGAAGACCTAAACTATTACAGTGACATGGTCACTTAACCAATAAAAGAAGACCTAAACTATTACAGTGACATGGTCACTTAACCAATAAAAGAAGACCTAAACTATTACAGTGACATGGTCACTTAACCAATAAAAGAAGACCTAAACTATTACAGTGACATGGTCACTTAACCAATAAAAGAAGACCTAAACTATTACAGTGACATGGTCACTTAACCAATAAAAGAAGACCTAAACTATTACAGTGACATGGTCACTTAACCAATAAAAGAAGACCTAAACTATTACAGTGACATGGTCACTTAACCAATAAAATAAGACCTAAACTATTACAGTGACATGGTCACTTAACCAATAAAAGAAGACCTAAACTATTACAGTGACATGGTCACTTAACCAATAAAATAAAAATTTAGTTTTAAGAAAAAATATGTGCGAAGTAAAACATTTTATAAACATAACAAATAATTAAAGAGCAGCAGTAAAATAACAATAGCGAGACTATATACAGGGGGGTACCAGTACAGAGTCAATGTGGAGGCTATATACAGGGGGTACCGGTACAGAGTCAATGTGGAGGCTATATACAGGGGGGTACCGGTACAGAGTCAATGTGGAGGCTATATACAGGGGGTACCGGTACAGAGTCAATGTGGAGGCTATATACAGGGGGTACCGGTACAGAGTCAATGTGGAGGCTATATACAGGGGGGTACCGGTACAGAGTCAATGTGGAGGCTATATACAGGGGGTACCGGTACAGAGTCAATGTGGAGGCTATATACAGGAGGTACCAGTACAGAGTCAATGTGGAGGCTATATACAGGGGGTACCGGTACAGAGTCAATGTGGAGGCTATATACAGGGGGTACCAGTACAGAGTCAATGTGGAGGCTATATACAGGGGGTACCGGTACAGAGTCAATGTGGAGGCTATATACAGGGGGGTACCTGTACAGAGTCAATGTGGAGGCTATATACAGGGGGTACCAGTACAGAGTCAATGTGGAGGCTATATACAGGGGGTACCGGTACAGAGTCAATGTGGAGGCTATATACAGGGTATTACGGTACAGAGTCAATGTGGAGGCTATATACAGGGGGGGGTACCAGTACAGAGTCAATGTGGAGGCTATATACAGGGGGTACCAGTACAGAGTCAATGTGGAGGCTATATACAGGGGGTACCAGTACAGAGTCAATGTGGAGGCTATATACAGGGGGTTCCAGTACAGAGTCAATGTGGAGGCTATATACAGGGGGTACCAGTACAGAGTCAATGTGCGGGGGCACCGGTTGGTCGAGGTAATATGTACATGTAGGTAGAGATACAGTGACTATGCAATAATAAACTGAGAGTAGCAGCAGTGTAGAGGGGGGGGGGGTCAATATAAATAGTCTGGGTAGCCATCTGATTAGCTGTTCAGGAGTCTTACGGAGGTCCTGGATGGCAGGAAGCTTGGCCCCAGTGATGTACTGGGCTCTACGCGCTACCCTCTGTAGTGCCTTGCGGCCGAAGGCCGAGCAGTTGCCATACCAGGCAGTGATGCTACTAGTCAGGATGCTCTCGATGGTGCAGCTGTAGACCCTTTTGAGGATCTGAGGACCCATGCCAAATCTTTTCAGTCTCCTGAGGGGGAATAGGTTTTGTCGTGCCGTCTTCGCGACTGTCTTGGTGTGTTTGGACCTGTTTAGTTTGGAGGTGTTTAGTTTCTGGGATAATGGTGTTGATGTGAGCCTTGACCAGCCTTTCAAAGCACTTCATGGCTACAGACGTGAGTGCCACGGGCCGGTAGTCATTTAGGCAGGTTACCTTAGTGTTTTTGGGCACAGGGACTATGGTGGTCTGCTTGAAACATGTTGGTATTACAGACAGATGGGTTGAAAATGTCAGTGAAGACACTTGCCAGTTGGTCAGCGCATGCCCAGAGCACACATCCTGGTAATCAGTCTTGTGAATGTTGACCTGTTTAAAAGTCTTACTCACATCGGCTGCGGAGAGCATGATCACACAGTTGTCCTGAACAGCTGATGCTCTCATGCATGTTTCAGTATTACTTGCCTCGAAGTGAGCAAAGAAGTAGTTTAGCTCATCTGGTAGGCTCGTGTCACTGGGCAGCTCTCGGCTGTGCTTCTCTTTGTAGTCTGTAATAGTTTGAAAGCCCTGCCACATCCGACGACCGTCGGAGCCGGTGTGGTACGATTAAAACCTACCTAACAGAACACAGAGGGTGTTCTTTAATGGAAGTCTCTCCAATAAAATCCAGGTAGAATTAGGAATTCCCCAGTGCAGATGTCTAGGCTGCTTACTTTTTTCAAACTTTACTAATGACGACATGTCAGTTATAGTGTGTGCATTTATGCGGATGACTCAACACTATACACAAAATAAGTTAGTCCTAAATATTTCAAAAACTAAAAGCATTGTATTTGGGACAAATCATTCACTAAACCCTAAACTGTCATTGTCAAAACATGTTGATACAAGATGGTGAGAAGTCTGTCCATATTAAAGCTCTGCTTTGCCTTCTTAACAATACTGTCAACCAGGCAGGTCCTACAGGCCCTTGTTTTTGTCGCACCTGGACTACTGTTCAGTCGTGTGGTCAGGTGCCACAAAAAAGGAATTTTAATTGGCTCAGAACAGAGCAGCACGGCTCTTAAATGTAGACAGAGAGCTAACATTAATAATATGCATGTCAATCTCTCCTGCCTCAAAGTGGAGGAGAGATTGACTTCATCACAACTTGTATTTATGAGAGGTATTGACATGTTGAATGCACCGAGCTGTCTGTCTGAACTACTAGCACACAGCTCAGACACCAATTCATACCCTACAAGACATGCCACCAGTGGTCTCCTCACAATCCCCAAGTCCAGAACAGACTATGGGAGGCACACAGTACTACATAGAGCCATGACTACATGGAACTCCATTCCATATCAAGTAACTCATGGAAGCAGTAAAATTTGATTTAAGCAAACAGCTAAAAAGAATACACCTTCTGGAACAGCGGGGCTGTTAAGAGACACAAACATAAACACACCATAACATACGCACTATACACACAAATACACATGGATTTTGTGTTATAGATAAGTGGTAGAGTAGAGGCCTGAGGCTTAACACTTAATGTGTTGTGAAATCTGTTATGTATTGTAATGTTGTTTTTAAATGTATTAACTCCCTTAATTTAGCTGGACCCCAGGAAGAGTAGCTGCTGCCTTGGCAGGAACTAATGGGGATCCATAATAAACCCCAGGAAGTGTAGCTGCTGCCTTGGCAGGAACTAATGGGGATCCATAATAAACCCCAGGAAGAGTAGCTGCTGGCTTGGCAGGAACTGATGGGGATCCATAATAAACCCCAGGAAGAGTAGCTGCTGCCTTGACAGGAACTAATGGGGATCCATAATAAACTCCAGGAAGAGTAGCTGCCTTGGCAGGAACTAATGGGGATCCATAATAAACCCCAGGAAGAGTAGCTGCCTTGGCAGGAACTGATGGGGATCCATAATAAACCCCAGGAAGAGTAGCTGCTGCCTTGGCAGGAACTAATGGGGATCCATAATAAACCCCAGGAAGAGTAGCTGCTACCTTGACAGGAACTAATGGGGATCCATAATAAACCCCAGGAAGAGTAGTTGCTGCCTTGACAGGAACTAATGGGGATCCATAATAAACCCCAGGAAGAGTAGCTGCTGCCTTGGCAGGAACTGATGGGGATCCATAATAATCCCCAGGAAGAGTAGCTGCTGCCTTGGCAGGAACTGATGGGGATCCATAATAAACCCCAGGAAGAGTAGCTGCTGCCTTGGCAGGAACTCATGGGGATCCATAATAAACCCCAGGAAGAGTAGCTGCTGCCTTGGCAGGAACTCATGGGGATCCATAATAAACCCCAGGAAGAGTAGCTGCTGCCTTGGCAGGAACTAATGGAGATTTATAATAAACCACAGGAAGAGTAGCTGCTGCCTTGGCAGGAACTAATGGGGATCCATAATAAACCCCAGGAAGAGTAGCTGCTGCCTTGGCAGGAACTGATGGGGATCCATAATAAACCCCAGGAAGAGTAGCTGCTGCCTTGACAGGAACTAATGGGGATCCATAATAAACCCCAGGAAGAGTAGCTGCTGGCTTGGCAGGAACTGATGGGGATCCATAATAAACCCCAGGAAGAGTAGCTGCTGCCTTGGCAGGAACTCATGGGGATCCATAATAAACCCCAGGAAGAGTAGCTGCTGCCTTGGCAGGAACTGATGGGGATCCATAATAAACCCCAGGAAGAGTAGCTGCCTTGGCAGGAACTGATGGGGATCCATAATAAACCCCAGGAAGAGTAGCTGCCTTGGCAGGAACTGATGGGGATCCATAATAAACCCCAGGAAGAGTAGCTGCTGCCTTGGCAGGAACTAATGGGGATCCATAATAAACCCCAGGAAGAGTAGCTGCTACCTTGACAGGAACTAATGGGGATCCATAATAAACCCCAGGAAGAGTAGTTGCTGCCTTGACAGGAACTAATGGGGATCCATAATAAACCCCAGGAAGAGTAGCTGCTGCCTTGGCAGGAACTGATGGGGATCCATAATAAACCCCAGGAAGAGTAGCTGCTGCCTTGGCAGGAACTGATGGGGATCCATAATAAACCCCAGGAAGAGTAGCTGCTGCCTTGGCAGGAACTGATGGGGATCCATAATAAACCCCAGGAAGAGTAGCTGCTGCCTTGGCAGGAACTCATGGGGATCCATAATAAACCCCAGGAAGAGTAGCTGCTGCCTTGGCAGGAACTAATGGAGATTTATAATAAACCCCAGGAAGAGTAGCTGCTGCCTTGGCAGGAACTAATGGGGATCCATAATAAACCCCAGGAAGAGTAGCTGCTGGCTTGGCAGGAACTGATGGGGATCCATAATAAACCCCAGGAAGAGTAGCTGCTGCCTTGACAGGAACTAATGGGGATCCATAATAAACCCCAGGAAGAGTAGCTGCTGGCTTGGCAGGAACTGATGGGGATCCATAATAAACCCCAGGAAGAGTAGCTGCCTTGGCAGGAACTGATGGGGATCCATAATAAACCCCAGGAAGAGTAGCTGCTGCCTTGGCAGGAACTGATGGGGATCCATAATAAACCCCAGGAAGAGTAGCTGCTGCCTTGACAGGAACTGATGGGGATCCATAATAAACCCAGGAAGAGTAGCTGCTGCCTTGGCAGGAACTGATGGGATCCATAATAAACCCCAGGAAGAGTAGCTGCTGCCTTGGCAGGAACTGATGGGGATCCATAATAAACCCCAGGAAGAGTAGCTGCTGCCTTGACAGGAACTGATGGGGATCCATAATAAACCCAGGAAGATTAGCTGCTGCCTTGGCAGGAACTGATGGGGATCCATAATAAACCCCAGGAAGGGTAGCTGCTGCCTTGGCAGGAACTGATGGGGATCCATAATAAACCCCAGGAAGAGTAGCTGCTGCCTTGGCATGAACTCATGGGGATCCATAATAAACCCCAGGAAGAGTAGCTGCTGCCTTGGCAGGAACTCATGGGGATCCATAATAAACCCCAGGAAGAGTAGCTGCTGCCTTGGCAGGAACTAATGGAGATTTATAATAAACCCCAGGAAGAGTAGCTGCTGCCTTGGCAGGAACTGATGGGGATCCATAATAAACCCCAGGAAGAGTAGCTGCTGCCTTGACAGGAACTGATGGGGATCCATAATAAACCCAGGAAGAGTAGCTGCTGCCTTGGCAGGAACTGATGGGATCCATAATAAACCCCAGGAAGAGTAGCTGCTGCCTTGGCAGGAACTGATGGGGATCCATAATAAACCCCAGGAAGAGTAGCTGCTGCCTTGACAGGAACTGATGGGGATCCATAATAAACCCCAGGAAGAGTAGCTGCTGCCTTGGCAGGAACTGATGGGGATCCATAATAAACCCCAGGAAGGGTAGCTGCTGCCTTGGCAGGAACTGATGGGGATCCATAATAAACCCCAGGAACAGATGCTGCTGCCTTGGCAGGAACTGATGGGGATCCATAATAAACCCCAGGAAGAGTAGCTGCTGCCTTGGCAGGAACTAACAGAGATTTATAATAAACCCCAGGAAGAGTAGCTGCTGCCTTGGCAGGAACCGATGGGGATCCATAAATACAAATTGTCCCCTTTATTAGTAGAAAGTCCCATTTATATAATAAAGTCCAAAAATGGACCCTTCCTGGATCACCCCTTTAAAGGGGCGTTCTACAGATTGAATGGATGGACCCTTCCTGGATCACCCCTTTAAAGGGGCGTTCTACAGATTGAATGGATGGACCCTTCCTGGATCACCCCTTTAAAAGGTCATGAAGGTCAGAAGATCTGATCCTGTATTATTGACTAATTGATCCTCTGGTTTTATTGGCTGTGGTTTTATTTCCTCTGTTTTTTATTGGCTGTGGTTTTATTGGCTGTGGTTTTATTGGCTGTGGTTTTATTGGCTGTGGTTTAATTGGCTGTGGTTTAATTGGCTGTGGTTTTATTTCCTCTGTTTTTTATTGGCTGTGGTTTTATTGGCTGTGGTTTTATTGGCTGTGGTTTTATTGGCTGTGGTTTTATTGGCTGTGGTTTTATTGGCTGTGGTTTAATTGGCTGTGGTTTAATTGGCTGTGGTTTTATTTCCTCTGTTTTTTATTGGCTGTGGTTTTATTGGCTGTGGTTTTATTGGCTGTGGTTTAATTGGCTGTGGTTTTATTTCCTCTGGTTTTATTGGCTGTGGTTTTATTGGCTGTGGTTTAATTTCCTCTGGTTTTATTGGCTGTGGTTTTATTTCCTCTGGTTTTATTTCCTCTGGTTTTATTTCCTCTGGTTTTATTTCCTCTGGTTTTATTGGCTGTGGTTTAATTTCCTCTGGTTTTATTGGCTGTGGTTTTATTGGTTGTGGTTTTATTGGCTGTGGTTTTATTGGCTGTGGTTTTATTGGCTGTGGTTTTATTTCCTCTGGTTTTATTGGCTGTGGTTTTATTGGCTGTGGTTTTATTGGTTGTGGTTTTATTTCCTCTGGTTTTATTGGCTGTGGTTTTATTTCCTCTGGTTTTATTGGCTGTGGTTTTATTGGCTGTGGTTTACCTGATAATCAGTAAAGCTGATAATAAAATAATACCATTAATAATATTGGTGACCTAAAGTCGTCTGGATCACTGCTGAAGGTTTCAACAACTTTAATAACTTATTGTCAGACTGACATCTACTTTACTCCTGTGAAAAATGAAGACAAAATCTGACTATTGTTCTTCACTTGACCATTTTATTGTTAGAAGACAATTGTCAAAAAAAGGTTTGTAAAAGCATTTAAACATTCACTACATTGACTGTCTGACTTTGTCGTTCACACAGGAGAGAGACGTGACCGTCGTGGATCCTCTGGGGAGCCTCAACAACATCATGATGCTGACGAGGCTGAGAAGAGTCTCTCCAGATCAGAACACCTCAAGAAACCCCAGCGGAGATCCACAGGGAAGAAACCTCACCACTGCTCTGACTGTGGGAAGAGTTTCACCTCTTCAACAGAACTTAAAATACACCACAGAATCCATACAGGAGAGAAACCTTATAGCTGCACTGACTGTTTGAAGAGATTTTCTCAACTAGGGAACCTGACAAAACACCAGTTGACACACACAGGAGAGAAGCATCACCACTGCTCTGACTGTGAGAGGGCCTTTTCAACATCACAGCGTTTAAAGCTGCACCAGCGAACGCACACTGGAGAGAAGCCTTACCACTGCTCAGACTGTGGGAAAAGCTTAACCTCCTCAAGTGAACTGATTATACACCAGAGAACACATACAGGAGAGAGGCCTTATGGCTGTGATCAATGCGGGAAGCGATTCACTCAGTCATCAAACCTGACTGTACACAAGAGAATACACACTGGAGAGAAGCCTTATCGCTGCACCAACTGTGGAATGAGCTTTACTACCTCAAGCTATCTGATAACACACCGGAGAACACATACAGGAGAGAAACCTTATAGCTGTGATCAATGTGGGAAGAGTTTTACTCAGCCAAGTCACCTGATTGTACACCAGAGAATACACACGGGAGAAAAACCGTACCACTGCTCTGACTGTGGGAAGGGTTTTGTTAGATCATCACATTTAAAATCTCACCAGAGAACACACACAGGAGAGAAGCCTCACCACTGCTCTGAATGTGGGAAGCGTTTTGCTTTATTAGACATACTGATAGTACATCAGAGAACCCACACTGGTGAAAAGCCTTACCACTGCCCAGACTGTGGGAAGAGATGTACTACCTCAAGTAACCTGATATCACACAAGAGAACCCACACTGGAGAGAAACCTTACCACTGCTCTGACTGCGGGACGAGTTGTTCTACCTCAAGCAACCTGGCAGTACACCAGAGAACACACACAGGAGAGAAGCCTTATGGCTGTGATCAGTGTGACAAGAGATACTCTCATTCAAGTTCTCTGATTAAACATCAGAAAATACACTCAGGAGATCCACAGAGTGTAGAATGATCTCCAACACCAGACCTGGGTAGTAGAACACAGAGTGTAGAATGACCTCCAACACCAGACCTGGGTAGTAGAACACAGAGTGTAGAATGATCTCCAACACCAGACCTGGGTAGTAGAACACAGAGTGTAGAATGATCTCCAACACCAGACCTGGCTAGTAGAACACAGAGTGTGGAATGATCTCCAACACCAGACCTGGGTAGGAGAGGCCACTCTGTGTTCTATCTTGTAAAAAAACATATTTAGGTAGCTGTGGAAATTCATTTATTAATGTTAATATGTTAATATTAAGTCAAACACGTTTATTCTCTTATACACCTTAATACTTAATATTTTCAAATTATATTATGTGAGCTTATAACATAAAAATAATAAAAAAATATTAAAATGTTTAAAGTATAGTTTTTTTTTAGAAAAGTACTAATGTTACTTTACCTAACAAGCAAAATACTTAAATACATGTAATTATGTTAAATATATGTAATTATGTTAAATACATGTCATTTTGTCCTTGGAAACATTTAACTGAACTACTGGTGAATACCATTCATTCCCCTGGATGACATCACGGTATCCAGGAGTTTAATATATAAACATTTAACTGAACTACTGGTGAATACCATTCATTCCCCTGGATGACATCACGGTATCCAGGAGTTTAATATATAAACATTTAACTGAACTACTGGTGAATACCATTCATTCCTCTGGGTGACGTCACGGTATCCAGGGGTTTAATATATAAACATTTAACTGAACTACTGGTGAATACCATTCATTCCTCTGGGTGACGTATCCAGGAGTTTAATATATAAACATTTAACTGAACTACTGGTGAATACCATTCATTCCTCTGGATGACGTCACGGTATCCAGGGGTTTAATATATAAACATTTAACTGAACTACTGGTGAATACCATTCATTCCTCTGGATGACGTCACGGTATCCAGGGGTTTAATATATAAACATTTAACTGAACTACTGGTGAATACCATTCATTCCTCTGGGTGACGTCACGGTATCCAGGGTTTAATGTATAAACTGTTGGTCCTCAGTCTCATGGTACAGCGTAAAGTATTCACCCCCCTTGGCATTTTTCCTATTTTGTTGCCTTACAACCTGGAATTTAAATGGATTTTTATTTGGATTCCATGTAATGGACATAAACACAAAATAGTCCAAATTGGTTAAGTGAAATGAAAAAAATTACTTGTTTCAAAAAATTATAAAAAAATAAAAAAACTGAATAGTGGTGTGTGCATATGTATTCACCCCTTTGCTATGAAGCCCCTAAATAAGATCTGGTGCAACCAGTTACCTTCAGAAGTCACATAATTAGTTAAATTATACACAGGTAGACTTTATTTAAGTGTCACATGATCTCAGTGTATATACACCTGTTCTGAAAGGCCCCAGAGTCTGCAACACCACCAAGCAAGCGACACCATGAAGATAAAGGAACTCTCCCAACAGGTCAGGGACAAAGTTGTGGAGAAGTACAGATCAGGGTTGGGTTATAAAAAAATATCAGAAACTTTGAACATCCCATTATTATTATTATTATTAAAAAATGTAAAGAATATGGAACCACAACAAACCTGCCAAGAGAGGGCCGCCCACCAAAACTCGCGGACCAGGCAAGGAGGGCATTAATCAGAGAGGCAACAAAGAGACCAAAGATAACCCTGAAGGAGCTGCAAAGCTCCACAGCGGAGATTGGAGTATCTGTCCGTAGGACCACTTTAAGTCGTACAATCCCCAGAGCTGGGCTTTATGGAAGAGTGTCCAGAAAAAGCAATTTCTTAAAGAAAAAAGTAAGCAATCATGTTTGGTGTTTGCCAAAGGGCATGTGGGAAACTCCCAAAACATATGGAAGAAGGTACTCTGGTCAGATGAGACTAAAATTGGGCTTTTTGGCCATCAAGGAAAACGCTATGTCTGGCGCAAACCCAACACCTCTCATCAACCCAAGAACACCATCCCAGTGAAGCATGGTGGAGGCAGCATCATGCTGTGGGGATATTTTTCATCGGCAGGGACTGGGAAACTGGTCAGAATTGAAGGAATGATGGATGGCGCTAAATACAGGGTAATTCTTGAGGGGAAACCTGTTTCAATCTTCCGGAGATTTGAGACCGGACGGAGGTTCACCTTCCAGCAGGACAATGACCCTAGGCATACTGCTAAAGCAACACTTGAGTGGTTTAAGGGGAAACAATTAAATGTATTGGAATGGCCTAGTCAAAGCCCAGACCTCAATCCAATTGAGAATCTGTGGTATTACCTAAAGAAGGTGGCTCTACAAAGTATTGACTTTTGGGGGGGGGGGGGTGAATAGTTATGCACGCTCAAGTCTTCAGTTGTTTTGCCTTATTTCTTGTTTGTTTCACAATAAAAAATATTTTGAATCTTCAAAGTGGTAGGCATGTTGTGTTAATCAAGTGATACAATCCCCCCCCAAAATCAATTTTAATTCCAGGTTGGAAGGCAACAAAATAGGGAAAATGCAGAGGGGGGTGAATACCTTCGCAAGCCACTGTAGCTTGCATCTTATTTCATGACTGACAACTGAATAATGTTGAATGTTTCTATCAATGTTTCATTTGTTTTTCATCAATAAACTGATTGATTTATAGATTCATGATTTTTTTCGGGGGGGGGGGGGGTGAAATCGACCTCACGTCTTGTTGGGGGGGGGGGGGGGAATATATGCAATGGTGTTTTTATCAGGTCTCATTAGTTGACCTTTTCTGTCTCTGTTCACTGGTAAAACACTTTTTTTCCACTTTTAGAGAGAGGGTGGACCTACTCGCTGTGAGTCATTGCTCTGGATAAGAGCATCTGCAGGAAGAGGTTAGATTGAGGACTATGTGGTAAATGGGGGAGGGGAGATGAGAAACAGGAAGAGGTTCGATTGAGGCCTATATGGTAAATGGGGGAGGGGAGATGAGAAACAGGAAGAGGTTCGATTGAGGCCTATATGGTAAATGAGGGAGATGAGAAACAGAAAGAGGTTAGATTGAGGCCTATATGGCAAATGAGGGAGATGAGAAACAGGAAGAGGTTAGATTGAGGCCTATATGGTAAATGGGGGAGGGGAGATGAGAAACAGGAAGAGGTTAGATTGAGGACTTGATGGTAAATGTGGGAGATGAGAAACAGGAAGAGGTTAGATTGATGTGAATGATTACCATCAAGTTGAAAAATGTTATCAATTTCCCTTTCAGGCTAAAAAAACGAAAGGAGGGTGGATGGTCAGGGTGGGGGGTCAGGGTGGATGGTCAGGGTGGGTGGTCAGGGTGGATGGTCAGGGTGGGTGCTCAGGGTGGGTGGTCAGGGTGGATGTTCAGGGTGGTCAGGGTGGATGGTTAGGGTGGATGGTCAGGGTGGGTGGTCAGGGTGGGTGGTCAGGGTTGTTGATCAGGGTTGATTGTCAGGGTCAGGGTGGATGGTCAGGGTGGTCAGGGTGGATGGTCAGGGTGGGTGGTCAGGGTGGATGGTCAGGGTGGGTGGTCAGGGTGGGTGGTCAGGGTGGATGGTCAGGGTGTTTGGTCAGAGTGGTCAGGGTGGATGGTCAGGGTGGTTGGTCAGGGTGGATGGTCAGGGTCAGGGTGGGTGGTCAGGGTGTTTGGTCAGAGTGGTCAGGGTGGATGGTCAGGGTCAGGGTGGATGGTCAGGGTGGTCAGGGTGGATGGTCAGGGTGGGTGGTCAGGGTGGGTGGTCAGGGTGGATGGTCAGGGTGTTTGGTCAGAGTGGTCAGGGTGGATGGTCAGGGTGGTTGGTCAGGGTGGATGGTCAGGGTCAGGGTGGGTGGTCAGGGTGTTTGGTCAGAGTGGTCAGGGTGGATGGTCAGGGTGGATGGTCAGGGTCAGGGTGGGTGGTCAGGGTGTTTGGTCAGAGTGGTCAGGGTGGATGGTCAGGGTGGTTGGTCAGGGTGGATGGTTAGAGTGGTCAGGGTGGATGTTCACGGTGGTCGGGTGGATGGTCAGGGTGGATGGTCAGGGTGGGTGGTCAGGGTGGGTGGTCAGGGTGGTCAGGGTGGATGGTTAGGGTGGATGGTTAGGGTGGATGGTCAGGGTGGGTGGTCAGGGTGGATGGTCAGGGTGGGTGGTCAGGGTGTTTGGTCAGGGTGGATGGTCAGGGTGGTTGGTCAGGGTGGATGGTCAGGGTGGGTGGTCAGGGTGGATGGTCAGGGTGGAAGGTCAGGGTGGATGGTCAGGGTGGTTGATCAGGGTGGATGGTCAGGGTGGTAGGTCAGGGTGGAGGGTCAGGGTGGTTGATCAGGTTGGATGGTCAGGGTGGTAGATCAGGGTGGATGGTCAGGGTGGTTGATCAGGGTGGACGGTCAGGGTGGATGGTCAGGGTGGTTGGTCAGGGTGGTTGATCAGGGTGGATGGTCAGGGTGGTAGGTCAGGGTGGAGGGTCAGGGTGGTTGATCAGGTTGGATGGTCAGGGTGGTAGATCAGGGTGGTTGATCAGGGTGGACGGTCAGGGTGGTTGATCAGGGTGGACGGTCAGGGTGGATGGTCAGGGTGGTTGGTCAGGGTGGATGGTCAGGGTCAGGATGGAAGGTCAGGGTGGATGGTCAGGGTGGTTGGTCAGGGTGGATGGTCAGGGTCGATGGTCAGGGTGGATGGTCAGGGTGGATGGTCAGGGTGGATGGTCAGGGTGGTTGATCAGGGTGGACGGTCAGGGTGGATGGTCAGGGTGGTTGGCCAGGGTGGATGGTCAGGGTCAGGATGGAAGGTCAGGGTGGATGGTCAGGGTGGTTGGTCAGGGTGGATGGTCAGGGTGGTTGGTCAGGGTGGATGGTCAGGGTCGATGGTCAGGGTGGATGGTCAGGGTGGGTGGTCAGAGTTGATGGTCAGGGTGGATGGTCAGGGTGGTTGGTCAGAGTGGTCAGGGTGGATGGTCAGGGTGGATGGTCAGGGATGTTGGTCAGGGTGGATGGTCAGGGTCAGGGTGGATGGTCAGAGTGGTCAGGGTGGATGGTCAGGGTCAGGGTGGGTGGTCAGGGTGTTTGGTCAGAGTGGTCAGGGTGGATGGTCAGGGTCAGGGTGGGTGGTCAGGGTGTTTGGTCAGAGTGGTCAGGGTGGTTGGTCAGGGTGGATGGTTAGAGTGGTCAGGGTGGATGTTCACGGTGGTTGGTCAGGGTGGTTGGTCAGGGTGGATGGTCAGGGTGGATGGTCAGGGTGGGTGGTCAGGGTGGGTGGTCAGGGTGGTCAGGGTGGATGGTTAGGGTGGATGGTTAGGGTGGATGGTCAGGGTGGGTGGTCAGGGTGGATGGTCAGGGTGGGTGGTCAGGGTGTTTGGTCAGGGTGGATGGTCAGGGTGGTTGGTCAGGGTGGATGGTCAGGGTGGGTGGTCAGGGTGGATGGTCAGGGTGGAAGGTCAGGGTGGATGGTCAGGGTGGTTGATCAGGGTGGATGGTCAGGGTGGTAGGTCAGGGTGGAGGGTCAGGGTGGTTGATCAGGTTGGATGGTCAGGGTGGTAGATCAGGGTGGATGGTCAGGGTGGTTGATCAGGGTGGACGGTCAGGGTGGTTGATCAGGGTGGACGGTCAGGGTGGATGGTCAGGGTGGTTGGTCAGGGTGGATGGTCAGGGTCAGGATGGAAGGTCAGGGTGGATGGTCAGGGTGGTTGGTCAGGGTGGATGGTCAGGGTCGATGGTCAGGGTGGATGGTCAGGGTGGTTGGTCAGGGTGGATGGTCAGGGTGGGTGGTCAGGGTGGATGGTCAGGGTGGAAGGTCAGGGTGGATGGTCAGGGTGGTTGATCAGGGTGGATGGTCAGGGTGGTAGGTCAGGGTGGAGGGTCAGGGTGGTTGATCAGGTTGGATGGTCAGGGTGGTAGATCAGGGTGGATGGTCAGGGTGGTTGATCAGGGTGGACGGTCAGGGTGGTTGATCAGGGTGGACGGTCAGGGTGGATGGTCAGGGTGGTTGGTCAGGGTGGATGGTCAGGGTCAGGATGGAAGGTCAGGGTGGATGGTCAGGGTGGTTGGTCAGGGTGGATGGTCAGGGTCGATGGTCAGGGTGGATGGTCAGGGTGGGTGGTCAGGGTTGATGGTCAGGGTGGATGGTCAGGGTGGTTGATCAGGGTGGACGGTCAGGGTGGATGGTCAGGGTGGTTGGCCAGGGTGGATGGTCAGGGTCAGGATGGAAGGTCAGGGTGGATGGTCAGGGTGGTTGGTCAGGGTGGATGGTCAGGGTCGATGGTCAGGGTGGATGGTAAGGGTGGGTGGTCAGAGTTGATGGTCAGGGTGGATGGTCAGGGTGGTTGGTCAGAGTGGTCAGGGTGGATGGTCAGGGTGGATGGTCAGGGAGGTTGGTCAGGGTGGATGGTCAGGGTCAGGGTGGATGGTCAGAGTGGTCAGGGTGGATGGTCAGGGTGGTTGGTCAGGGTGGATGGTCAGGGTCAGGGTGGGTGGTCAGGGTGTTTGGTCAGAGTGGTCAGGGTGGATGGTCAGGGTCAGGGTGGGTGGTCAGGGTGTTTGGTCAGAGTGGTCAGGGTGGATGGTCAGGGTGGTTGGTCAGGGTGGATGGTTAGAGTGGTCAGGGTGGATGTTCACGGTGGTTGGTCAGGGTGGTTGGTCAGGGTGGATGGTCAGGGTGGATGGTCAGGGTGGGTGGTCAGGGTGGGTGGTCAGGGTGGTCAGGGTGGATGGTTAGGGTGGATGGTTAGGGTGGATGGTCAGGGTGGGTGGTCAGGGTGGATGGTCAGGGTGGGTGGTCAGGGTGTTTGGTCAGGGTGGATGGTCAGGGTGGTTGGTCAGGGTGGATGGTCAGGGTGGGTGGTCAGGGTGGATGGTCAGGGTGGAAGGTCAGGGTGGATGGTCAGGGTGGTTGATCAGGGTGGATGGTCAGGGTGGTAGGTCAGGGTGGAGGGTCAGGGTGGTTGATCAGGTTGGATGGTCAGGGTGGTAGATCAGGGTGGATGGTCAGGGTGGTTGATCAGGGTGGACGGTCAGGGTGGATGGTCAGGGTGGTTGGTCAGGGTGGTTGATCAGGGTGGATGGTCAGGGTGGTAGGTCAGGGTGGAGGGTCAGGGTGGTTGATCAGGTTGGATGGTCAGGGTGGTAGATCAGGGTGGATGGTCAGGGTGGTTGATCAGGGTGGACGGTCAGGGTGGTTGATCAGGGTGGACGGTCAGGGTGGATGGTCAGGGTGGTTGGTCAGGGTGGATGGTCAGGGTCAGGATGGAAGGTCAGGGTGGATGGTCAGGGTGGTTGGTCAGGGTGGATGGTCAGGGTCGATGGTCAGGGTGAATGGTCAGGGTGGGTGGTCAGGGTTGATGGTCAGGGTGGATGGTCAGGGTGGTTGGTCAGAGTGGTCAGGGTGGATGGTCAGGGTGGTTGGTCAGAGTGGTCAGGGTGGATGGTCAGGGTGGATGGTCAGGGATGTTGGTCAGGGTGGATGGTCAGGGTCAGGGTGGTCAGGGTGGATGGTCAGGGTGGTTGGTCAGGGTGGATGGTCAGGGTCAGGGTGGGTGGTCAGGGTGTTTGGTCAGAGTGGTCAGGGTGGATGGTCAGGGTGGATGGTCAGGGTGGATGGTCAGGGTGGATGGTCAGGGTGGGTGGTCAGAGTTGATGGTCAGGGTGGATGGTCAGGGTGGTTGGTCAGAGTGGTCAGGGTGGATGGTCAGGGTGGATGGTCAGGGATGTTGGTCAGGGTGGATGGTCAGGGTCAGGGTGGATGGTCAGAGTGGTCAGGGTGGATGGTCAGGGTGGATGGTCAGGGTCGATCGTCAGGGTGGATGGTCAGGGTGGGTGGTCAGAGTTGATGGTCAGGGTGGATGGTCAGGGTGGTTGGTCAGAGTGGTCAGGGTGGATGGTCAGGGTGGATGGTCAGGGATGTTGGTCAGGGTGGATGGTCAGGGTCAGGGTGGATGGTCAGAGTGGTCAGGGTGGATGGTCAGGGTGGTTGGTCAGGGTGGATGGTCAGGGTCAGGGTGGGTGGTCAGGGTGTTTGGTCAGAGTGGTCAGGGTGGATGTTCACGGTGGTTGGTCAGGGTGGATGGTCAGGGTGGATGGTCAGGGTGGGTGGTCAGGGTGGGTGGTCAGGGTGGTCAGGGTGGATGGTTAAGGTGGATGGTTAGGGTGGATGGTCAGGGTGGGTGGTCAGGGTGGATGGTCAGGGTGGGTGGTCAGGGTGTTTGGTCAGGGTGGATGGTCAGGGTGGTTGGTCAGGGTGGATGGTCAGGGTGGGTGGTCAGGGTGGATGGTCAGGGTGGAAGGTCAGGGTGGATGGTCAGGGTGGTTGATCAGGGTGGATGGTCAGGGTGGTAGGTCAGGGTGGAGGGTCAGGGTGGTTGATCAGGTTGGATGGTCAGGGTGGTAGATCAGGGTGGATGGTCAGGGTGGTTGATCAGGGTGGACGGTCAGGGTGGATGGTCAGGGTGGTAGGTCAGGGTGGAGGGTCAGGGTGGTTGATCAGGTTGGATGGTCAGGGTGGTAGATCAGGGTGGATGGTCAGGGTGGTTGATCAGGGTGGACGGTCAGGGTGGTTGATCAGGGTGGACGGTCAGGGTGGATGGTCAGGGTGGTTGGTCAGGGTGGATGGTCAGGGTCAGGATGGAAGGTCAGGGTGGATGGTCAGGGTGGTTGGTCAGGGTGGATGGTCAGGGTCGATGGTCAGGGTGGATGGTCAGGGTGGGTGGTCAGGGTTGATGGTCAGGGTGGATGGTCAGGGTGGTTGGTCAGAGTGGTCAGGGTGGATGGTCAGGGTGGATGGTCAGGGATGTTGATCAGGGTGGACGGTCAGGGTGGATGGTCAGGGTGGTTGGTCAGGGTGGATGGTCAGGGTCAGGATGGAAGGTCAGGGTGGATGGTCAGGGTGGTTGGTCAGGGTGGATGGTCAGGGTCGATGGTCAGGGTGGATGGTCAGGGTGGGTGGTCAGAGTTGATGGTCAGGGTGGATGGTCAGGGTGGTTGGTCAGAGTGGTCAGGGTGGTCACCCTGATGGTCAGGGTGGTTGGTCAGAGTGGTCAGGGTGGATGGTCAGGGTGGATGGTCAGGGATGTTGATCAGGGTGGACGGTCAGGGTGGATGGTCAGGGTGGTTGGTCAGGGTGGATGGTCAGGGTCAGGATGGAAGGTCAGGGTGGATGGTCAGGGTGGTTGGTCAGGGTGGATGGTCAGGGTCGATGGTCAGGGTGGATGGTCAGGGTGGGTGGTCAGAGTTGATGGTCAGGGTGGATGGTCAGGGTGGTTGGTCAGAGTGGTCAGGGTGGATGGTCAGGGATGTTGGTCAGGGTGGATGGTCAGGGTCAGGGTGGATGGTCAGAGTGGTCAGGGTGGATGGTCAGGGTGGTTGGTCAGGGTGGATGGTCAGGGTCGATGGTCAGGGTGGATGGTCAGGGTGGGTGGTCAGGGTTGATGGTCACGGTGGATGGTCAGGGTGGTTGGTCAGAGTGGTCAGGTTGGATGGTCAGGGTGGATGGTCAAGGATGTTGGTCAGGGTCAGGGTGGGTGGTCAGGGTGGATGGTCAGGGTGGGTGGTCAGGGTGGATGGTCAGGGTGGGTGGTCAGGGTGGGTGGTCAGGGTGGATGGTCAGGGTGGTCAGTGTGGATGGTTAGGGTGGATGGTCAGGGTGGGTGGTCAGGGTGGTCAGGGTGGATGGTCAGGGTGTTTGGTCAGAGTGGTCAGGGTGGTTGGTCAGGGTGGTTGTTCAGGGTGGTTGGTTAGGGTGGAGGGTCAGGGTGGGTATTCAGGGTGGTCAGGGTGGGTGGTCAGGGTGGGTGGTCAGGGTGGATGGTCAGGGTGGGTTGTCAGGGTGGATGGTCAGGGTGGGTGGTCAGGGTGGGTGGTCAGGGTGGATGGTCAGGGTGGTCAGGGTGGATGGTTAGGGTGGATGGTCAGGGTGGGTATTCAGGGTGGTCAGGGTGGGTGGTCAGGGTTGTTGATCAGGGTTGATTGTCAGGATGAATGGTCAGGGTCAGGGTGTTTGGTCAGGGTGTTTGGTCAGAGTGGTCAGGGTGGATGGTCAGGTGTTTGGTCAGGGTGGATGGTCAGGGTGGTTGATCAGGGTGGATGGTCAGGGTCAGGGTGGGTGGTCAGGGTGGATGGTCAGAGTGGTCAGGGTGGATGGTCAGGGTGGTCAGGGTGGATGGTCAGGGTGGGTGGTCAGGGTGGGTGGTCAGGGTGGATGGTCAGGGTGTTTGGTCAGAGTGGTCAGGGTGGATGGTCAGGGTGGTTGGTCAGGGTGGATGGTCAGGGTCAAGGTGGGTGGTCAGGGTGTTTGGTCAGAGTGGTCAGGGTGGATGGTCAGGGTGGTTGTTCAGGGTGGATGGTTAGAGTGGTCAGGGTGGATGTTCACGGTGGTTGGTCAGGGTGGTTGGTCAGGGTGGATGGTCAGGGTGGATGGTCAGGGTGGGTGGTCAGGGTGGGTGGTCAGGGTGGATGGTCAGGGTGTTTTGTCAGGGTCCATGGTCAGGGTCAGGGTGGGTGGTCAGGGTGGGTGGTCAGGGTGGGTGGTCAGGGTGGATGGTCAGGGTGTTTGGTCAGAGTGGTCAGGGTGGATGGTCAGGGTGGTTGGTCAGGGTGGATGGTCAGGGTCAGGGTGGGTGGTCAGGGTGTTTGGTCAGAGTGGTCAGGGTGGATGGTCAGGGTGGTTGATCAGGGTTGATTGTCAGGGTCAGGGTGGGTGGTCAGGGTGTTTGGTCAGAGTGGTCAGGGTGGATGGTCAGGGTGGTTGATCAGGGTGGATGGTCAGGGTCAGGGTGGATGGTCAGGGTGGATGGTCAAGGATGTTGGTCAGGGTCAGGGTGGGTGGTCAGGGTGGATGGTCAGGGTGGGTGCTCAGGGTGGGTGGTCAGGGTGGATGGTCAGGGTGGGTGGTCAGGGTGGATGGTCAGGGTGGTCAGGGTGGATGGTTAGGGTGGATGGTCAGGGTGGGTGGTCAGGGTGGTCAGGGTGGATGGTCAGGGTGTTTGGTCAGAGTGGTCAGGGTGGATGGTCAGGGTGGTTGATCAGGGTGGATGGTTAGGGTGGATGGTCAGGGTGGGTATTCAGGGTGGTCAGGGTGGGTGGTCAGGGTGGGTGGTCAGGGTGGATGGTCAGGGTGGGTTGTCAGGGTGGATGGTCAGGGTGGGTGCTCAGGGTGGGTGGTCAGGGTGGATGGTCAGGGTGGTCAGGGTGGCTGGTTAGGGTGGTTGGTCAGGGTGGGTATTCAGGGTGGTCAGGGTGGGTGGTCAGGGTTGTTGATCAGGGTTGATTGTCAGGATGAATGGTCAGGGTCAGGGTGTTTGGTCAGGGTGTTTGGTCAGAGTGGTCAGGGTGGATGGTCAGGTGTTTGGTCAGGGTGGATGGTCAGGGTGGTTGATCAGGGTGGATGGTCAGGGTCAGGGTGGGTGGTCAGGGTGGATGGTCAGAGTGGTCAGGGTGGATGGTCAGGGTGGTCAGGGTGGATGGTCAGGGTGGGTGGTCAGGGTGGGTGGTCAGGGTGGATGGTCAGGGTGTTTGGTCAGAGTGGTCAGGGTGGATGGTCAGGGTGGTTGGTCAGGGTGGATGGTCAGGGTCAAGGTGGGTGGTCAGGGTGTTTGGTCAGAGTGGTCAGGGTGGATGGTCAGGGTGGTTGTTCAGGGTGGATGGTTAGAGTGGTCAGGGTGGATGTTCACGGTGGTTGGTCAGGGTGGTTGGTCAGGGTGGATGGTCAGGGTGGATGGTCAGGGTGGGTGGTCAGGGTGGGTGGTCAGGGTGGATGGTCAGGGTGGTTGGTCAGGGTGGATGGTCAGGGTCAGGGTGGGTGGTCAGGGTGGGTGGTCAGGGTGGGTGGTCAGGGTGGATGGTCAGGGTGTTTGGTCAGAGTGGTCAGGGTGGATGGTCAGGGTGGTTGGTCAGGGTGGATGGTCAGGGTCAGGGTGGGTGGTCAGGGTGTTTGGTCAGAGTGGTCAGGGTGGATGGTCAGGGTGGTTGATCAGGGTTGATTGTCAGGGTCAGGGTGGGTGGTCAGGGTGTTTGGTCAGAGTGGTCAGGGTGGATGGTCAGGGTGGTTGATCAGGGTGGATGGTCAGGGTCAGGGTGGATGGTCAGGGTGGTCAGGGTGGATGGTCAGGGTGGGTGGTCAGGGTGGATGGTCAGGGTGGGTGGTCAGGGTGGATGGTCAGGGTGTTTGGTCAGAGTGGTCAGGGTGGATGGTCAGGGTGGTTGGTCAGGGTGGATGGTCAGGGTCAGGGTGGGTGGTCAGGGTGTTTGGTCAGAGTGGTCAGGGTGGATGGTCAGGGTGGATGGTCAGGGTCAGGGTGGGTGGTCAGGGTGTTTGGTCAGAGTGGTCAGGGTGGATGGTTAGGGTGGTTGGTCAGGGTGGATGGTTAGAGTGGTCAGGGTGGATGTTCACGGTGGTTGGTCAGGGTGGTTGGTCAGGGTGGATGGTCAGGGTGGATGGTCAGGGTGGGTGGTCAGGGTGGGTGGTCAGGGTGGTCAGGGTGGATGGTTAGGGTGGATGGTTAGGGTGGATGGTTAGGGTGGATGGTCAGGGTGGGTGGTCAGGGTGGATGGTCAGGGTGGGTGGTCAGGGTGTTTGGTCAGGGTGGATGGTCAGGGTGGTTGGTCAGGGTGGATGGTCAGGGTGGGTGGTCAGGGTGGATGGTCAGGGTGGATGGTCAGGGTGGATGGTCAGGGTGGTTGATCAGGGTGGATGGTCAGGGTGGTAGGTCAGGGTGGAGGGTCAGGGTGGTTGATCAGGTTGGATGGTCAGGGTGGTAGATCAGGGTGGATGGTCAGGGTGGTTGATCAGGGTGGACGGTCAGGGTGGTTGATCAGGGTGGACGGTCAGGGTGGATGGTCAGGGTGGTTGGTCAGGGTGGTTGTTCAGGGTCAGGCTGGAAGGTCAGGGTGGATGGTCAGGGTGGTTGGTCAGGGTGGATGGTCAGGGTCGATGGTCAGGGTGGATGGTCAGGGTGGGTGGTCAGGGTTGATGGTCAGGGTGGATGGTCAGGGTGGTTGATCAGGGTGGACGGTCAGGGTGGATGGTCAGGGTGGTTGGCCAGGGTGGATGGTCAGGGTCAGGATGGAAGGTCAGGGTGGATGGTCAGGGTGGTTGGTCAGGGTGGATGGTCAGGGTCGATGGTCAGGGTGGATGGTCAGGGTGGGTGGTCAGAGTTGATGGTCAGGGTGGATGGTCAGGGTGGTTGGTCAGAGTGGTCAGGGTGGATGGTCAGGGTGGATGGTCAGGGATGTTGGTCAGGGTGGATGGTCAGGGTCAGGGTGGATGGTCAGAGTGGTCAGGGTGGATGGTCAGGGTGGTTGGTCAGGGTGGATGGTCAGGGTCAGGGTGGGTGGTCAGGGTGTTTGGTCAGAGTGGTCAGGGTGGATGGTCAGGGTCAGGGTGGATGGTCAGGGTGGTTGGTCAGAGTGGTCAGGGTGGATGGTCAGGGTGGTTGGTCAGGGTGGATGGTTAGAGTGGTCAGGGTGGATGTTCACGGTGGTTGGTCAGGGTGGTTGGTCAGGGTGGATGGTCAGGGTGGATGGTCAGGGTGGGTGGTCAGGGTGGGTGGTCAGGGTGGTCAGGGTGGATGGTTAGGGTGGATGGTTAGGGTGGATGGTCAGGGTGGGTGGTCAGGGTGGATGGTCAGGGTGGGTGGTCAGGGTGTTTGGTCAGGGTGGATGGTCAGGGTGGTTGGTCAGGGTGGATGGTCAGGGTGGGTGGTCAGGGTGGATGGTCAGGGTGGAAGGTCAGGGTGGATGGTCAGGGTGGTTGATCAGGGTGGATGGTCAGGGTGGTAGGTCAGGGTGGAGGGTCAGGGTGGTTGATCAGGTTGGATGGTCAGGGTGGTAGATCAGGGTGGATGGTCAGGGTGGTTGATCAGGGTGGACGGTCAGGGTGGATGGTCAGGGTGGTTGGTCAGGGTGGTTGATCAGGGTGGATGGTCAGGGTGGTAGGTCAGGGTGGAGGGTCAGGGTGGTTGATCAGGTTGGATGGTCAGGGTGGTAGATCAGGGTGGATGGTCAGGGTGGTTGATCAGGGTGGACGGTCAGGGTGGTTGATCAGGGTGGACGGTCAGGGTGGATGGTCAGGGTGGTTGGTCAGGGTGGATGGTCAGGGTCAGGATGGAAGGTCAGGGTGGATGGTCAGGGTGGTTGGTCAGGGTGGATGGTCAGGGTCGATGGTCAGGGTGAATGGTCAGGGTGGGTGGTCAGGGTTGATGGTCAGGGTGGATGGTCAGGGTGGTTGGTCAGAGTGGTCAGGGTGGATGGTCAGGGATGTTGATCAGGGTGGACGGTCAGGGTGGATGGTCAGGGTGGTTGGTCAGGGTGGATGGTCAGGGTCAGGATGGAAGGTCAGGGTGGATGGTCAGGGTGGTTGGTCAGGGTGGATGGTCAGGGTCGATGGTCAGGGTGGATGGTCAGGGTGGGTGGTCAGAGTTGATGGTCAGGGTGGATGGTCAGGGTGGTTGGTCAGAGTGGTCAGGGTGGCTGGTCAGGGTGGATGGTCAGGGATGTTGGTCAGGGTGGATGGTCAGGGTCAGGGTGGATGGTCAGGGTTGATGGTCAGGGTGGTTGGTCAGGGTGGATGGTCAGGGTCAGGATGGAAGGTCAGGGTGGATGGTCAGGGTGGTTGGTCAGGGTGGATGGTCAGGGTCGATGGTCAGGGTGGATGGTCAGGGTGGGTGGTCAGAGTTGATGGTCAGGGTGGATGGTCAGGGTGGTTGGTCAGAGTGGTCAGGATGGATGGTCAGGGTGGATGGTCAGGGATGTTGGTCAGGGTGGATGGTCAGGGTCAGGGTGGATGGTCAGAGTGGTCAGGGTGGATGGTCAGGGTGGTTGGTCAGGGTGGATGGTCAGGGTCAGGGTGGGTGGTCAGGGTGTTTGGTCAGAGTGGTCAGGGTGGATGGTCAGGGTGGATGGTCAGGGTCGATGGTCAGGGTGGATGGTCAGGGTGGTTGATCAGGGTGGACGGTCAGGGTGGATGGTCAGGGTGGTTGGTCAGGGTGGATGGTCAGGGTCAGGATGGAAGGTCAGGGTGGATGGTCAGGGTGGTTGGTCAGGGTGGATGGTCAGGGTCGATGGTCAGGGTGGATGGTCAGGGTGGGTGGTCAGGGTTGATGGTCAGGGTGGATGGTCAGGGTGGTTGGTCAGAGTGGTCAGGGTGGATGGTCAGGGTGGATGGTCAGGGATGTTGATCAGGGTGGACGGTCAGGGTGGATGGTCAGGGTGGTTGGTCAGGGTGGATGGTCAGGGTCAGGATGGAAGGTCAGGGTGGATGGTCAGGGTGGTTGGTCAGGGTGGATGGTCAGGGTCGATGGTCAGGGTGGATGGTCAGGGTGGGTGGTCAGAGTTGATGGTCAGGGTGGATGGTCAGGGTGGTTGGTCAGAGTGGTCAGGGTGGATGGTCAGGGTGGATGGTCAGGGATGTTGGTCAGGGTGGATGGTCAGGGTCAGGGTGGATGGTCAGAGTGGTCAGGGTGGATGGTCAGGGTGGTTGGTCAGGGTGGATGGTCAGGGTCGATGGTCAGGGTGGATGGTCAGGGTGGGTGGTCAGGGTTGATGGTCACGGTGGATGGTCAGGGTGGTTGGTCAGAGTGGTCAGGTTGGATGGTCAGGGTGGATGGTCAAGGATGTTGGTCAGGGTCAGGGTGGGTGGTCAGGGTGGATGGTCAGGGTGGGTGGTCAGGGTGGATGGTCAGGGTGGGTGGTCAGGGTGGGTGGTCAGGGTGGATGGTCAGGGTGGTCAGGGTGGATGGTTAGGGTGGATGGTCAGGGTGGGTGGTCAGGGTGGTCAGGGTGGATGGTCAGGGTGTTTGGTCAGAGTGGTCAGGGTGGATGGTCAGGGTGGTTGATCAGGGTGGATGGTTAGGGTGGATGGTCAGGGTGGGTATTCAGGGTGTTTGGTCAGGGTGGATGGTCAGGGTCAGGGTGGGTGGTCAGGGTGGGTGGTCAGGGTGGGTGGTCAGGGTGGATGGTCAGGGTGTTTGGTCAGAGTGGTCAGGGTGGATGGTCAGGGTGGTTGGTCAGGGTGGATGGTCAGGGTCAGGGTGGGTGGTCAGGGTGTTTGGTCAGAGTGGTCAGGGTGGATGGTCAGGGTGGTTGATCAGGGTGGATGGTCAGGGTCAGGGTGGATGGTCAGGGTGGTCAGGGTGGATGGTCAGGGTGGGTGGTCAGGGTGGATGGTCAGGGTGGGTGGTCAGGGTGGATGGTCAGGGTGTTTGGTCAGAGTGGTCAGGGTGGATGGTCAGGGTGGTTGGTCAGGGTGGATGGTCAGGGTCAGGGTGGGTGTTCAGGGTGTTTGGTCAGAGTGGTCAGGGTGGATGGTCAGGGTGGATGGTCAGGGTCAGGGTGGGTGGTCAGGGTGTTTGGTCAGAGTGGTCAGGGTGGATGGTCAGGGTGGATGGTTAGAGTGGTCAGGGTGGATGTTCACGGTGGTTGGTCAGGGTGGTTGGTCAGGGTGGATGGTCAGGGTGGATGGTCAGGGTGGGAGGTCAGGGTGGTTGGTCAGGGTGGTCAGGGGGGATGGTTGGGGTGGATGGTTAGGGTGGATGGTCAGGGTGGGTGGTCAGGGTGGATGGTCAGGGTGGGTGGTCAGGGTGTTTGGTCAGGGTGGATGGTCAGGGTGGTTGGTCAGGGTGGATGGTCAGGGTGGGTGGTCAGGGTGGATGGTCAGGGTGGAAGGTCAGGGTGGATGGTCAGGGTGGTTGATCAGGGTGGATGGTCAGGGTGGTAGGTCAGGGTGGAGGGTCAGGGTGGTTGATCAGGTTGGATGGTCAGGGTGGTAGATCAGGGTGGATGGTCAGGGTGGTTGATCAGGGTGGATGGTCAGGGTCAAGGTGGGTGGTCAGGGTGGTCAGGGTGGATGGTCAGGGTGGGTGGTCAGGGTGGATGGTCAGGGTGGGTGGTCAGGGTGGGTGGTCAGGGTGGATGGTCAGGGTGTTTGGTCAGAGTGGTCAGGGTGGATGGTCAGGGTGGTTGGTCAGGGTGGATGGTCAGGGTCAAGGTGGGTGGTCAGGGTGTTTGGTCAGAGTGGTCAGGGTGGATGGTCAGGGTGGTTGGTCAGGGTGGATGGTTAGAGTGGTCAGGGTGGATGTTCACGGTGGTTGGTCAGGGTGGTTGGTCAGGGTGGATGGTCAGGGTGGATGGTCAGGGTGGGTGGTCAGGGTGGGTGGTCAGGGTGGATGGTCAGGGTGTTTGGTCAGGGTCAGGGTGGGTGGTCAGGGTGGATGGTCAGGGTGGAAGGTCAGGGTGGATGGTCAGGGTGGTTGATCAGGGTGGATGGTCAGGGTGGTAGGTCAGGGTGGAGGGTCAGGGTGGTTGATCAGGTTGGATGGTCAGGGTGGTAGATCAGGGTGGATGGTCAGGGTGGTTGATCAGGGTGGACGGTCAGGGTGGTTGATCAGGGTGGACGGTCAGGGTGGATGGTCAGGGTGGTTGGTCAGGGTGGATGGTCAGGGTCAGGATGGAAGGTCAGGGTGGATGGTCAGGGTGGATGGTCAGGGTGGGTGGTCAGGGTTGATGGTCAGGGTGGATGGTCAGGGTGGATGGTCAGAGTGGTCAGGGTGGATGGTCAGGGTGGATGGTCAAGGATGTTGGTCAGGGTCAGGGTGGGTGGTCAGGGTGGATGGTCAGGGTGGGTGGTCAGGGTGAATGGTCAGGGTGGGTGGTCAGGGTGGGTGGTCAGGGTGGTCAGGGTGGATGGTTAGGGTGGATGGTCAGGGTGGGTGGTCAGGGTGGATGGTCAGGGTGTTTGGTCAGAGTGGTCAGGGTGGATGGTCAGGGTGGTTGATCAGGGTGGATGGTCAGGGTGGATGGTCAGGGTGGGTGGTCAGGGTGGATGGTCAGGGTGGGTGCTCAGGGTGGGTGGTCAGGGTGGATGGTCAGGGTGGTCAGGGTGGATGGTTAGGGTGGATGGTCAGGGTGGTCAGGGTGGGTGGTCAGGGTTGTTGATCAGGGTTGATTGTCAGGGTGGTTGGTCAGGATGAATGGTCAGGGTCAGGGTGTTTGGTCAGGGTGTTTGGTCAGAGTGGTCAGGGTGGATGGTCAGGGTGGGTGCTCAGGGTGGGTGGTCAGGGTGGATGGTCAGGGTGGTCAGGGTGGATGGTTAGGGTGGATGGTCAGGGTGGGTATTCAGGGTGGTCAGGGTGGGTGGTCAGGGTGGGTGGTCAGGGTTGTTGATCAGGGTTGATTGTCAGGATGAATGGTCAGGGTCAGGGTGTTTGGTCAGGGTGTTTGGTCAGAGTGGTCAGGGTGGATGGTCAGGTGTTTGGTCAGGGTGGATGGTCAGGGTGGTTGATCAGGGTGGATGGTCAGGGTCAGGGTGGGTGGTCAGGGTGGATGGTCAGAGTGGTCAGGGTGGATGGTCAGGGTGGTCAGGGTGGATGGTCAGGGTGGGTGGTCAGGGTGGATGGTCAGGGTGGATGGTCAGGGTGGTCAGGGTGGATGGTTAGGGTGGATGGTCAGGGTGGTCAGGGTGGGTGGTCAGGGTTGTTGATCAGGGTTGATTGTCAGGGTGGTTGGTCAGGATGAATGGTCAGGGTCAGGGTGGTTGGTCAGGGTGGGTGGTCAGGGTGGATGGTCAGGGTGGTCAGGGTGGATGGTTAGGGTGGATGGTCAGGGTGGGTATTCAGGGTGGTCAGGGTGGGTGGTCAGGGTGGGTGGTCAGGGTTGTTGATCAGGGTTGATTGTCAGGATGAAGGGTCAGGGTCAGGGTGTTTGGTCAGGGTGTTTGGTCAGAGTGGTCAGGGTGGATGGTCAGGTGTTTGGTCAGGGTGGATGGTCAGGGTGGTTGATCAGGGTGGATGGTCAGGGTGGGTGGTCAGGGTGGATGGTCAGAGTGGTCAGGGTGGATGGTCAGGGTGGTCAGGGTGGATGGTCAGGGTGGGTGGTCAGGGTGGATGGTCAGGGTGGGTGGTCAGGGTGGGTGGTCAGGGTGGATGGTCAGGGTGTTTGGTCAGAGTGGTCAGGGTGGATGGTCAGGGTGGTTGGTCAGGGTGGATGGTCAGGGTCAAGGTGGGTGGTCAGGGTGTTTGGTCAGAGTGGTCAGGGTGGATGGTCAGGGTGGTTGGTCAGGGTGGATGGTTAGAGTGGTCAGGGTGGATGTTCACGGTGGTTGGTCAGGGTGGTTGGTCAGGGTGGATGGTCAGGGTGGATGGTCAGGGTGGGTGGTCAGGGTGGGTGGTCAGGGTGGATGGTCAGGGTGTTTGGTCAGGGTGGATGGTCAGGGTCAGGGTGGGTGGTCAGGGTGGATGGTCAGGGTGGAAGGTCAGGGTGGATGGTCAGGGTGGTTGATCAGGGTGGATGGTCAGGGTGGTAGGTCAGGGTGGAGGGTCAGGGTGGTTGATCAGGTTGGATGGTCAGGGTGGTAGATCAGGGTGGATGGTCAGGGTGGTTGATCAGGGTGGACGGTCAGGGTGGTTGATCAGGGTGGACGGTCAGGGTGGATGGTCAGGGTGGTTGGTCAGGGTGGATGGTCAGGGTCAGGATGGAAGGTCAGGGTGGATGGTGAGGGTGGTTGGTCAGGGTGGATGGTCAGGGTCGATGGTCAGGGTGGATGGTCAGGGTGGGTGGTCAGGGTTGATGGTCAGGGTGGATGGTCAGGGTGGTTGGTCAGAGTGGTCAGGGTGGATGGTCAGGGATGTTGGTCAGGGTGGATGGTCAGGGTCAGGGTGGATGGTCAGAGTGGTCAGGGTGGATGGTCAGGGTTGTCAGGGTGGATGGTCAGGGTGGGTGGTCAGGGTTGATGGTCAGGGTGGATGGTCAGGGTGGGTGGTCAGGGTTGATGGTCAGGGTGGATGGTCAGGGTGGTTGGTCAGAGTGGTCAGGGTGGATGGTCAGGGTGGATGGTCAGGGTGGTCAGGGTGGATGGTTAGGGTGGATGGTCAGGGAGGGTGGTCAGGGTGGTCAGGGTGGATGGTCAGGGTGTTTGGTCAGAGTGGTCAGGGTGGATGGTCAGGGTGGTTGATCAGGGTGGATGGTCAGGGTGGATGGTCAGGGTGGGTGGTCAGGGTGCATGGTCAGGGTCAGGGTGGGTGGTCAGGGTGGATGGTCAGAGTGGTCAGGGTGGATGGTCAGGGTGGTCAGGGTGGATGGTCAGGGTGGGTGGTCAGGGTGGATGGTCAGGGTGGGTGGTCAGGGTGGGTGGTCAGGGTGGATGGTCAGGGTGTTTGGTCAGAGTGGTCAGGGTGGATGGTCAGGGTGGTTGGTCAGGGTGGATGGTCAGGGTCAAGGTGGGTGGTCAGGGTGTTTGGTCAGAGTGGTCAGGGTGGATGGTCAGGGTGGTTGGTCAGGGTGGATGGTTAGAGTGGTCAGGGTGGATGTTCACGGTGGTTGGTCAGGGTGGTTGGTCAGGGTGGATGGTCAGGGTGGATGGTCAGGGTGGGTGGTCAGGGTGGGTGGTCAGGGTGGAT
Organism: Oncorhynchus clarkii lewisi; assembly: GCF_045791955.1. Lineage (NCBI taxonomy): Eukaryota > Metazoa > Chordata > Actinopteri > Salmoniformes > Salmonidae > Oncorhynchus > Oncorhynchus clarkii. The sequence continues at coordinate 148,649 of NW_027257971.1, read as the reverse complement.
GGTCAGGGTGTTTGGTCAGGGTCAGGGTGGGTGGTCAGGGTGGATGGTCAGGGTGGAAGGTCAGGGTGGATGGTCAAGGTGGTTGATCAGGGTGGATGGTCAGGGTGGTAGGTCAGGGTGGAGGGTCAGGGTGGTTGATCAGGTTGGATGGTCAGGGTGGTAGATCAGGGTGGATGGTCAGGGTGGTTGATCAGGGTGGACGGTCAGGGTGGTTGATCAGGGTGGACGGTCAGGGTGGATGGTCAGGGTGGTTGGTCAGGGTGGAGGGTCAGGGTGGTTGATCAGGTTGGATGGTCAGGGTGGTAGATCAGGGTGGATGGTCAGGGTGGTTGATCAGGGTGGACGGTCAGGGTGGTTGATCAGGGTGGACGGTCAGGGTGGATGGTCAGGGTGGTTGGTCAGGGTGGATGGTCAGGGTCAGGATGGAAGGTCAGGGTGGATGGTCAGGGTGGTTGGTCAGGGTGGATGGTCAGGGTCGATGGTCAGGGTGGATGGTCAGGGTGGGTGGTCAGGGTTGATGGTCAGGGTGGATGGTCAGGGTGGTTGGTCAGAGTGGTCAGGGTGGATGGTCAGGGATGTTGGTCAGGGTGGATGGTCAGGGTCAGGGTGGATGGTCAGAGTGGTCAGGGTGGATGGTCAGGGTTGTCAGGGTGGATGGTCAGGGTGGGTGGTCAGGGTTGATGGTCAGGGTGGATGGTCAGGGTGGGTGGTCAGGGTTGATGGTCAGGGTGGATGGTCAGGGTGGTTGGTCAGAGTGGTCAGGGTGGATGGTCAGGGTGGATGGTCAAGGATGTTGGTCAGGGTCAGGGTGGGTGGTCAGGGTGGATGGTCAGGGTGGGTGGTCAGGGTGAATGGTCAGGGTGGGTGGTCAGGGTGGGTGGTCAGGGTGGTCAGGGTGGATGGTTAGGGTGGATGGTCAGGGTGGGTGGTCAGGGTGGTCAGGGTGGATGGTCAGGGTGTTTGGTCAGAGTGGTCAGGGTGGATGGTCAGGGTGGTTGATCAGGGTGGATGGTCAGGGTGGATGGTCAGGGTGGGTGGTCAGGGTGGATGGTCAGGGTGGGTGCTCAGGGTGGGTGGTCAGGGTGGATGGTCAGGGTGGTCAGGGTGGATGGTTAGGGTGGATGGTCAGGGTGGTCAGGGTGGGTGGTCAGGGTTGTTGATCAGGGTTGATTGTCAGGGTGGTTGGTCAGGATGAATGGTCAGGGTCAGGGTGTTTGGTCAGGGTGTTTGGTCAGAGTGGTCAGGGTGGATGGTCAGGGTGGGTGCTCAGGGTGGGTGGTCAGGGTGGATGGTCAGGGTGGTCAGGGTGGATGGTTAGGGTGGATGGTCAGGGTGGGTATTCAGGGTGGTCAGGGTGGGTGGTCAGGGTGGGTGGTCAGGGTTGTTGATCAGGGTTGATTGTCAGGATGAATGGTCAGGGTCAGGGTGTTTGGTCAGGGTGTTTGGTCAGAGTGGTCAGGGTGGATGGTCAGGTGTTTGGTCAGGGTGGATGGTCAGGGTGGTTGATCAGGGTGGATGGTCAGGGTCAGGGTGGGTGGTCAGGGTGGATGGTCAGAGTGGTCAGGGTGGATGGTCAGGGTGGTCAGGGTGGATGGTCAGGGTGGGTGGTCAGGGTGGATGGTCAGGGTGGGTGGTCAGGGTGGGTGGTCAGGGTGGATGGTCAGGGTGTTTGGTCAGAGTGGTCAGGGTGGATGGTCAGGGTGGTTGGTCAGGGTGGATGGTCAGGGTCAAGGTGGGTGGTCAGGGTGTTTGGTCAGAGTGGTCAGGGTGGATGGTCAGGGTGGTTGGTCAGGGTGGATGGTTAGAGTGGTCAGGGTGGATGTTCACGGTGGTTGGTCAGGGTGGTTGGTCAGGGTGGATGGTCAGGGTGGATGGTCAGGGTGGGTGGTCAGGGTGGGTGGTCAGGGTGGATGGTCAGGGTGTTTGGTCAGGGTGGATGGTCAGGGTCAGGGTGGGTGGTCAGGGTGGATGGTCAGGGTGGAAGGTCAGGGTGGATGGTCAGGGTGGTTGATCAGGGTGGATGGTCAGGGTGGTAGGTCAGGGTGGAGGGTCAGGGTGGTTGATCAGGTTGGATGGTCAGGGTGGTAGATCAGGGTGGATGGTCAGGGTGGTTGATCAGGGTGGACGGTCAGGGTGGTTGATCAGGGTGGACGGTCAGGGTGGATGGTCAGGGTGGTTGGTCAGGGTGGATGGTCAGGGTCAGGATGGAAGGTCAGGGTGGATGGTCAGGGTGGTTGGTCAGGGTGGATGGTCAGGGTCGATGGTCAGGGTGGATGGTCAGGGTGGGTGGTCAGGGTTGATGGTCAGGGTGGATGGTCAGGGTGGTTGGTCAGAGTGGTCAGGGTGGATGGTCAGGGATGTTGGTCAGGGTGGATGGTCAGGGTCAGGGTGGATGGTCAGAGTGGTCAGGGTGGATGGTCAGGGTTGTCAGGGTGGATGGTCAGGGTGGGTGGTCAGGGTTGATGGTCAGGGTGGATGGTCAGGGTGGGTGGTCAGGGTTGATGGTCAGGGTGGATGGTCAGGGTGGTCGGTCAGAGTGGTCAGGGTGGATGGTCAGGGTGGATGGTCAGGGTGGTCAGGGTGGATGGTTAGGGTGGATGGTCAGGGAGGGTGGTCAGGGTGGTCAGGGTGGATGGTCAGGGTGTTTGGTCAGAGTGGTCAGGGTGGATGGTCAGGGTGGTTGATCAGGGTGGATGGTCAGGGTGGATGGTCAGGGTGGGTGGTCAGGGTGCATGGTCAGGGTCAGGGTGGGTGGTCAGGGTGGATGGTCAGGGTGGGTGGTCAGGGTGGATGGTCAGGGTGGGTGCTCAGGGTGGGTGGTCAGGGTGGATGGTCAGGGTGGTCAGGGTGGATGGTTAGGGTGGATGGTCAGGGTGGTCAGGGTGGGTGGTCAGGGTTGTTGATCAGGGTTGATTGTCAGGGTGGTTGGTCAGGATTAATGGTCAGGGTCAGGGTGTTTGGTCAGGGTGTTTGGTCAGAGTGGTCAGGGTGGATGGTCAGGTGTTTGGTCAGGGTGGATGGTCAGGGTGGTTGATCAGGGTGGATGGTCAGGGTCAGGGTGGGTGGTCAGGGTGGATGGTCAGAGTCGTCAGGGTGGATGGTCAGGGTGGTCAGGGTGGATGGTCAGGGTGGGTGGTCAGGGTGGATGGTCAGGGTGGGTGGTCAGGGTGGGTGGTCAGGGTGGATGGTCAGGGTGTTTGGTCAGAGTGGTCAGGGTGGATGGTCAGGGTGGTTGGTCAGGGTGGATGGTCAGGGTCAGGGTGGGTGGTCAGGGTGTTTGGTCAGAGTGGTCAGGGTGGATGGTCAGGGTGGTTGGTCAGGGTGGATGGTCAGGGTGGATGGTCAGGGTGGAGGGTCAGGGTGGGTGGTCAGGGTGGATGGTCAGGGTGTTTGGTCAGAGTGGTCAGGGTGGATGGTCAGGGTTGTTGGTCAGGGTGGATGGTCAGGGTCAGGGTGGGTGGTCAGGGTGGATGGTCAGGGTGGAAGGTCAGGGTGGATGGTCAGGGTGGTTGATCAGGGTGGATGGTCAGGGTGGTAGGTCAGGGTGGAGGGTCAGGGTGGTTGATCAGGGTGGATGGTCAGGGTGGTTGATCAGGGTGGATGGTCAGGGTGGATGGTCAGGGTGGTTGGTCAGGGTGGATGGTCAGGGTCAGGATGGAAGGTCAGGGTGGATGGTCAGGGTGGTTGGTCAGGGTGAATGGTCAGGGTCGATGGTCAGGGTGGATGGTCAGGGTGGGTGGACAGGGTGGATGGTCAGGGTGGGGGGTCAGGGTGGGTGGTCAGGGTGGATGGTCAGGGTGGTCAGGGTGGATGGTTAGGGTGGATGGTCAGGGTGGTCAGGGTGGGTGGTCAGGGTTGTTGATCAGGGTTGATTGTCAGGGTGGTTGGTCAGGATGAATGGTCAGGGTCAGGGTGTTTGGTCAGGGTGTTTGGTCAGAGTGGTCAGGGTGGATGGTCAGGGTGGGTGCTCAGGGTGGGTGGTCAGGGTGGATGGTCAGGGTGGTCAGGGTGGATGGTTAGGGTGGATGGTCAGGGTGGTTATTCAGGGTGGTCAGGGTGGGTGGTCAGGGTGGGTGGTCAGGGTTGTTGATCAGGGTTGATTGTCAGGATGAATGGTCAGGGTCAGGGTGTTTGGTCAGGGTGTTTGGTCAGAGTGGTCAGGGTGGATGGTCAGGTGTTTGGTCAGGGTGGATGGTCAGGGTGGTTGATCAGGGTGGATGGTCAGGGTCAGGGTGGGTGGTCAGGGTGGATGGTCAGAGTGGTCAGGGTGGATGGTCAGGGTGGTCAGGGTGGATGGTCAGGGTGGGTGGTCAGGGTGGATGGTCAGGGTGGGTGGTCAGGGTGGGTGGTCAGGGTGGATGGTCAGGGTGTTTGGTCAGAGTGGTCAGGGTGGATGGTCAGGGTGGTTGGTCAGGGTGGATGGTCAGGGTCAAGGTGGGTGGTCAGGGTGTTTGGTCAGAGTGGTCAGGGTGGATGGTCAGGGTGGTTGGTCAGGGTGGATGGTTAGAGTGGTCAGGGTGGATGTTCACGGTGGTTGGTCAGGGTGGTTGGTCAGGGTGGATGGTCAGGGTGGATGGTCAGGGTGGGTGGTCAGGGTGGGTGGTCAGGGTGGATGGTCAGGGTGTTTGGTCAGGGTGGATGGTCAGGGTCAGGGTGGGTGGTCAGGGTGGATGGTCAGGGTGGAAGGTCAGGGTGGATGGTCAGGGTGGTTGATCAGGGTGGATGGTCAGGGTGGTAGGTCAGGGTGGAGGGTCAGGGTGGTTGATCAGGTTGGATGGTCAGGGTGGTAGATCAGGGTGGATGGTCAGGGTGGTTGATCAGGGTGGACGGTCAGGGTGGTTGATCAGGGTGGACGGTCAGGGTGGATGGTCAGGGTGGTTGGTCAGGGTGGATGGTCAGGGTCAGGATGGAAGGTCAGGGTGGATGGTCAGGGTGGTTGGTCAGGGTGGATGGTCAGGGTCGATGGTCAGGGTGGATGGTCAGGGTGGGTGGTCAGGGTTGATGGTCAGGGTGGATGGTCAGGGTGGTTGGTCAGAGTGGTCAGGGTGGATGGTCAGGGATGTTGGTCAGGGTGGATGGTCAGGGTCAGGGTGGATGGTCAGAGTGGTCAGGGTGGATGGTCAGGGTTGTCAGGGTGGATGGTCAGGGTGGGTGGTCAGGGTTGATGGTCAGGGTGGATGGTCAGGGTGGGTGGTCAGGGTTGATGGTCAGGGTGGATGGTCAGGGTGGTCGGTCAGAGTGGTCAGGGTGGATGGTCAGGGTGGATGGTCAGGGTGGTCAGGGTGGATGGTTAGGGTGGATGGTCAGGGAGGGTGGTCAGGGTGGTCAGGGTGGATGGTCAGGGTGTTTGGTCAGAGTGGTCAGGGTGGATGGTCAGGGTGGTTGATCAGGGTGGATGGTCAGGGTGGATGGTCAGGGTGGGTGGTCAGGGTGCATGGTCAGGGTCAGGGTGGGTGGTCAGGGTGGATGGTCAGGGTGGGTGGTCAGGGTGGATGGTCAGGGTGGGTGCTCAGGGTGGGTGGTCAGGGTGGATGGTCAGGGTGGTCAGGGTGGATGGTTAGGGTGGATGGTCAGGGTGGTCAGGGTGGATGGTTAGGGTGGATGGTCAGGGAGGGTGGTCAGGGTGGTCAGGGTGGATGGTCAGGGTGTTTGGTCAGAGTGGTCAGGGTGGATGGTCAGGGTGGTTGATCAGGGTGGATGGTCAGGGTGGATGGTCAGGGTGGGTGGTCAGGGTGCATGGTCAGGGTCAGGGTGGGTGGTCAGGGTGGATGGTCAGGGTGGGTGGTCAGGGTGGATGGTCAGGGTGGGTGCTCAGGGTGGGTGGTCAGGGTGGATGGTCAGGGTGGTCAGGGTGGATGGTTAGGGTGGATGGTCAGGGTGGTCAGGGTGGGTGGTCAGGGTTGTTGATCAGGGTTGATTGTCAGGGTGGTTGGTCAGGATTAATGGTCAGGGTCAGGGTGTTTGGTCAGGGTGTTTGGTCAGAGTGGTCAGGGTGGATGGTCAGGTGTTTGGTCAGGGTGGATGGTCAGGGTGGTTGATCAGGGTGGATGGTCAGGGTCAGGGTGGGTGGTCAGGGTGGATGGTCAGAGTCGTCAGGGTGGATGGTCAGGGTGGTCAGGGTGGATGGTCAGGGTGGGTGGTCAGGGTGGATGGTCAGGGTGGGTGGTCAGGGTGGGTGGTCAGGGTGGATGGTCAGGGTGTTTGGTCAGAGTGGTCAGGGTGGATGGTCAGGGTGGTTGGTCAGGGTGGATGGTCAGGGTCAGGGTGGGTGGTCAGGGTGTTTGGTCAGAGTGGTCAGGGTGGATGGTCAGGGTGGTTGGTCAGGGTGGATGGTCAGGGTGGATGGTCAGGGTGGAGGGTCAGGGTGGGTGGTCAGGTGGATGGTCAGGGTGTTTGGTCAGAGTGGTCAGGGTGGATGGTCAGGGTTGTTGGTCAGGGTGGATGGTCAGGGTCAGGGTGGGTGGTCAGGGTGGATGGTCAGGGTGGAAGGTCAGGGTGGATGGTCAGGGTGGTTGATCAGGGTGGATGGTCAGGGTGGTAGGTCAGGGTGGAGGGTCAGGGTGGTTGATCAGGGTGGATGGTCAGGGTGGTTGATCAGGGTGGATGGTCAGGGTGGATGGTCAGGGTGGTTGGTCAGGGTGGATGGTCAGGGTCAGGATGGAAGGTCAGGGTGGATGGTCAGGGTGGTTGGTCAGGGTGAATGGTCAGGGTCGATGGTCAGGGTGGATGGTCAGGGTGGTTGGTCAGAGTGGTCAGGGTGGATGGTCAGGGATGTTGGTCAGGGTGGTTGGTCAGGGTCAGGTTGGATGGTCAGGGTGGATGGTCAGGGTGTTTGGTCAGAGTGGTCAGGGTGGATGGTCAGGGTGGATGGTCAGGGTGGTTGGTCAGGGTGGTTGGTCAGGGTGGATGGTCAGGGTCTATGGTCAGGGTGGATGGTCAGGGTGGTTGGTCAGGGTGGATGGTCAGGGTCAGGATGGAAGGTCAGGGTGGATGGTCATGGTGGGTGGTCAGGGTGGATGGTCAGGGTCGATGGTCAGGGTGGATGGTCAGGGTGGATGGTCAGGGTGGTTGGTCAGGGTGGATGGTCAGGGTGGATGGTCAGGGTGGATGGTCAGGGTGGATGGTCAGGGTGTTTGGTCAGAGTGGTCAGGGTGGATGGTCAGGGTGGTTGGTCAGGGTGGATGGTCAGGGTCAGGGTGGGTGGTCAGGGTGTTTGGTCAGAGTGGTCAGGGTGGATGGTCAGGGTGGTTGGTCAGGGTGGATGGTCAGGGTGGATGGTCAGGGTGGAGGGTCAGGGTGGGTGGTCAGGGTGGATGGTCAGGGTGTTTGGTCAGAGTGGTCAGGGTGGATGGTCAGGGTTGTTGGTCAGGGTGGATGGTCAGGGTCAGGGTGGGTGGTCAGGGTGGATGGTCAGGGTGGAAGGTCAGGGTGGATGGTCAGGGTGGTTGATCAGGGTGGATGGTCAGGGTGGTAGGTCAGGGTGGAGGGTCAGGGTGGTTGATCAGGGTGGATGGTCAGGGTGGTTGATCAGGGTGGATGGTCAGGGTGGATGGTCAGGGTGGTTGGTCAGGGTGGATGGTCAGGGTCAGGATGGAAGGTCAGGGTGGATGGTCAGGGTGGTTGGTCAGGGTGAATGGTCAGGGTCGATGGTCAGGGTGGATGGTCAGGGTGGTTGGTCAGAGTGGTCAGGGTGGATGGTCAGGGATGTTGGTCAGGGTGGATGGTCAGGGTCAGGGTGGGTGGTCAGGGTGTTTGGTCAGAGTGGTCAGGGTGGATGGTCAGGGTGGTTGGTCAGGGTGGATGGTCAGGGTGGATGGTCAGGGTGGAGGGTCAGGGTGGGTGGTCAGGGTGGATGGTCAGGGTGTTTGGTCAGAGTGGTCAGGGTGGATGGTCAGGGTTGTTGGTCAGGGTGGATGGTCAGGGTCAGGGTGGGTGGTCAGGGTGGATGGTCAGGGTGGAAGGTCAGGGTGGATGGTCAGGGTGGTTGATCAGGGTGGATGGTCAGGGTGGTAGGTCAGGGTGGAGGGTCAGGGTGGTTGATCAGGGTGGATGGTCAGGGTGGTTGATCAGGGTGGATGGTCAGGGTGGATGGTCAGGGTGGTTGGTCAGGGTGGATGGTCAGGGTCAGGATGGAAGGTCAGGGTGGATGGTCAGGGTGGTTGGTCAGGGTGAATGGTCAGGGTCGATGGTCAGGGTGGATGGTCAGGGTGGTTGGTCAGAGTGGTCAGGGTGGATGGTCAGGGATGTTGGTCAGGGTGGTTGGTCAGGGTCAGGTTGGATGGTCAGGGTGGATGGTCAGGGTGTTTGGTCAGAGTGGTCAGGGTGGATGGTCAGGGTGGATGGTCAGGGTGGTTGGTCAGGGTGGTTGGTCAGGGTGGATGGTCAGGGTCTATGGTCAGGGTGGATGGTCAGGGTGGTTGGTCAGGGTGGATGGTCAGGGTCAGGATGGAAGGTCAGGGTGGATGGTCATGGTGGGTGGTCAGGGTGGATGGTCAGGGTCGATGGTCAGGGTGGATGGTCAGGGTGGATGGTCAGGGTGGGTGGTCAGGGTCGATGGTCAGGGTGGATGGTCAGGGTGGATGGTCAGGGTGGATGGTCAGGGTGTTTGGTCAGAGTGGTCAGGGTGGATGGTCAGGGTGGTTGGTCAGGGTGGATGGTCAGGGTCAGGGTGGGTGGTCAGGGTGTTTGGTCAGAGTGGTCAGGGTGGATGGTCAGGGTGGTTGGTCAGGGTGGATGGTCAGGGTGGATGGTCAGGGTGGAGGGTCAGGGTGGGTGGTCAGGGTGGATGGTCAGGGTGTTTGGTCAGAGTGGTCAGGGTGGATGGTCAGGGTTGTTGGTCAGGGTGGATGGTCAGGGTCAGGGTGGGTGGTCAGGGTGGATGGTCAGGGTGGAAGGTCAGGGTGGATGGTCAGGGTGGTTGATCAGGGTGGATGGTCAGGGTGGTAGGTCAGGGTGGAGGGTCAGGGTGGTTGATCAGGGTGGATGGTCAGGGTGGTTGATCAGGGTGGATGGTCAGGGTGGATGGTCAGGGTGGTTGGTCAGGGTGGATGGTCAGGGTCAGGATGGAAGGTCAGGGTGGATGGTCAGGGTGGTTGGTCAGGGTGAATGGTCAGGGTCGATGGTCAGGGTGGATGGTCAGGGTGGTTGGTCAGAGTGGTCAGGGTGGATGGTCAGGGATGTTGGTCAGGGTGGTTGGTCAGGGTCAGGTTGGATGGTCAGGGTGGATGGTCAGGGTGTTTGGTCAGAGTGGTCAGGGTGGATGGTCAGGGTGGATGGTCAGGGTGGTTGGTCAGGGTGGTTGGTCAGGGTGGATGGTCAGGGTCTATGGTCAGGGTGGATGGTCAGGGTGGTTGGTCAGGGTGGATGGTCAGGGTCAGGATGGAAGGTCAGGGTGGATGGTCATGGTGGGTGGTCAGGGTGGATGGTCAGGGTCGATGGTCAGGGTGGATGGTCAGGGTGGATGGTCAGGGTGGTTGGTCAGGGTCGATGGTCAGGGTGGATGGTCAGGGTGGATGGTCAGGGTGGTTGGTCAGGGTGGATGGTCAGGGTCGATGGTCAGGGTGGATGGTCAGGGTGGATGGTCAGGGTGGGTGGTCAGGGTGGGTGGTCAGGGTGGGTGGTCAGGGTTGATGGTCAGGGATGTTGGTCAGGGTGGTTGGTCAGGGTCAGGTTGGATGGTCAGGGTGGATGGTCAGGGTGGGTGGTCAGGGTGGATGGTCAGGGTGGGTGCTCAGGGTGGGTGGTCAGGGTGGATGGTCAGGGTGGTCAGGGTGGATGGTTAGGGTGGATGGTCAGGGTGGTCAGGGTGGGTGGTCAGGGTTGTTGATCAGGGTTGATTGTCAGGGTGGTTGGTCAGGATGAATGGTCAGGGTCAGGGTGTTTGGTCAGGGTGTTTGGTCAGAGTGGTCAGGGTGGATGGTCAGGGTGGGTGCTCAGGGTGGGTGGTCAGGGTGGATGGTCAGGGTGGTCAGGGTGGATGGTTAGGGTGGATGGTCAGGGTGGGTATTCAGGGTGGTCAGGGTGGGTGGTCAGGGTGGGTGGTCAGGGTTGTTGATCAGGGTTGATTGTCAGGATGAATGGTCAGGGTCAGGGTGTTTGGTCAGGGTGTTTGGTCAGAGTGGTCAGGGTGGATGGTCAGGTGTTTGGTCAGGGTGGATGGTCAGGGTGGTTGATCAGGGTGGATGGTCAGGGTCAGGGTGGGTGGTCAGGGTGGATGGTCAGAGTGGTCAGGGTGGATGGTCAGGGTGGTCAGGGTGGATGGTCAGGGTGGGTGGTCAGGGTGGATGGTCAGGGTGGATGGTCAGGGTGGTCAGGGTGGATGGTGAGGGTGGATGGTCAGGGTGGTCAGGGTGGGTGGTCAGGGTTGTTGATCAGGGTTGATTGTCAGGGTGGTTGGTCAGGATGAATGGTCAGGGTGTTTGGTCAGAGTGGTCAGGGTGGATGGTCAGGGTGGGTGCTCAGGGTGGGTGGTCAGGGTGGATGGTCAGGGTGGTCAGGGTGGATGGATAGGGTGGATGGTCAGGGTGGGTATTCAGGGTGGTCAGGGTGGGTGGTCAGGGTGGGTGGTCAGGGTTGTTGATCAGGGTTGATTGTCAGGATGAATGGTCAGGGTCAGGGTGTTTGGTCAGGGTGTTTGGTCAGAGTGGTCAGGGTGGATGGTCAGGTGTTTGGTCAGGGTGGATGGTCAGGGTGGTTGATCAGGGTGGATGGTCAGGGTGGGTGGTCAGGGTGGATGGTCAGAGTGGTCAGGGTGGATGGTCAGGGTGGTCAGGGTGGATGGTCAGGGTGGGTGGTCAGGGTGGATGGTCAGGGTGGGTGGTCAGGGTGGGTGGTCAGGGTGGATGGTCAGGGTGTTTGGTCAGAGTGGTCAGGGTGGATGGTCAGGGTGGTTGGTCAGGGTGGATGGTCAGGGTCAAGGTGGGTGGTCAGGGTGTTTGGTCAGAGTGGTCAGGGTGGATGGTCAGGGTGGTTGGTCAGGGTGGATGGTTAGAGTGGTCAGGGTGGATGTTCACGGTGGTTGGTCAGGGTGGTTGGTCAGGGTGGATGGTCAGGGTGGATGGTCAGGGTGGGTGGTCAGGGTGGGTGGTCAGGGTGGATGGTCAGGGTGTTTGGTCAGGGTGGATGGTCAGGGTCAGGGTGGGTGGTCAGGGTGGATGGTCAGGGTGGAAGGTCAGGGTGGATGGTCAGGGTGGTTGATCAGGGTGGATGGTCAGGGTGGTAGGTCAGGGTGGAGGGTCAGGGTGGTTGATCAGGTTGGATGGTCAGGGTGGTAGATCAGGGTGGATGGTCAGGGTGGTTGATCAGGGTGGACGGTCAGGGTGGTTGATCAGGGTGGACGGTCAGGGTGGATGGTCAGGGTGGTTGGTCAGGGTGGATGGTCAGGGTCAGGATGGAAGGTCAGGGTGGATGGTGAGGGTGGTTGGTCAGGGTGGATGGTCAGGGTCGATGGTCAGGGTGGATGGTCAGGGTGGGTGGTCAGGGTTGATGGTCAGGGTGGATGGTCAGGGTGGTTGGTCAGAGTGGTCAGGGTGGATGGTCAGGGATGTTGGTCAGGGTGGATGGTCAGGGTCAGGGTGGATGGTCAGAGTGGTCAGGGTGGATGGTCAGGGTTGTCAGGGTGGATGGTCAGGGTGGGTGGTCAGGGTTGATGGTCAGGGTGGATGGTCAGGGTGGGTGGTCAGGGTTGATGGTCAGGGTGGATGGTCAGGGTGGTTGGTCAGAGTGGTCAGGGTGGATGGTCAGGGTGGATGGTCAGGGTGGTCAGGGTGGATGGTTAGGGTGGATGGTCAGGGAGGGTGGTCAGGGTGGTCAGGGTGGATGGTCAGGGTGTTTGGTCAGAGTGGTCAGGGTGGATGGTCAGGGTGGTTGATCAGGGTGGATGGTCAGGGTGGATGGTCAGGGTGGGTGGTCAGGGTGCATGGTCAGGGTCAGGGTGGGTGGTCAGGGTGGATGGTCAGAGTGGTCAGGGTGGATGGTCAGGGTGGTCAGGGTGGATGGTCAGGGTGGGTGGTCAGGGTGGATGGTCAGGGTGGGTGGTCAGGGTGGGTGGTCAGGGTGGATGGTCAGGGTGTTTGGTCAGAGTGGTCAGGGTGGATGGTCAGGGTGGTTGGTCAGGGTGGATGGTCAGGGTCAAGGTGGGTGGTCAGGGTGTTTGGTCAGAGTGGTCAGGGTGGATGGTCAGGGTGGTTGGTCAGGGTGGATGGTTAGAGTGGTCAGGGTGGATGTTCACGGTGGTTGGTCAGGGTGGTTGGTCAGGGTGGATGGTCAGGGTGGATGGTCAGGGTGGGTGGTCAGGGTGGGTGGTCAGGGTGGATGGTCAGGGTGTTTGGTCAGGGTCAGGGTGGGTGGTCAGGGTGGATGGTCAGGGTGGAAGGTCAGGGTGGATGGTCAAGGTGGTTGATCAGGGTGGATGGTCAGGGTGGTAGGTCAGGGTGGAGGGTCAGGGTGGTTGATCAGGTTGGATGGTCAGGGTGGTAGATCAGGGTGGATGGTCAGGGTGGTTGATCAGGGTGGACGGTCAGGGTGGTTGATCAGGGTGGACGGTCAGGGTGGATGGTCAGGGTGGTTGGTCAGGGTGGAGGGTCAGGGTGGTTGATCAGGTTGGATGGTCAGGGTGGTAGATCAGGGTGGATGGTCAGGGTGGTTGATCAGGGTGGACGGTCAGGGTGGTTGATCAGGGTGGACGGTCAGGGTGGATGGTCAGGGTGGTTGGTCAGGGTGGATGGTCAGGGTCAGGATGGAAGGTCAGGGTGGATGGTCAGGGTGGTTGGTCAGGGTGGATGGTCAGGGTCGATGGTCAGGGTGGATGGTCAGGGTGGGTGGTCAGGGTTGATGGTCAGGGTGGATGGTCAGGGTGGTTGGTCAGAGTGGTCAGGGTGGATGGTCAGGGATGTTGGTCAGGGTGGATGGTCAGGGTCAGGGTGGATGGTCAGAGTGGTCAGGGTGGATGGTCAGGGTTGTCAGGGTGGATGGTCAGGGTGGGTGGTCAGGGTTGATGGTCAGGGTGGATGGTCAGGGTGGGTGGTCAGGGTTGATGGTCAGGGTGGATGGTCAGGGTGGTTGGTCAGAGTGGTCAGGGTGGATGGTCAGGGTGGATGGTCAAGGATGTTGGTCAGGGTCAGGGTGGGTGGTCAGGGTGGATGGTCAGGGTGGGTGGTCAGGGTGAATGGTCAGGGTGGGTGGTCAGGGTTGGTGGTCAGGGTGGTCAGGGTGGATGGTTAGGGTGGATGGTCAGGGTGGGTGGTCAGGGTGGTCAGGGTGGATGGTCAGGGTGTTTGGTCAGAGTGGTCAGGGTGGATGGTCAGGGTGGTTGATCAGGGTGGATGGTCAGGGTGGATGGTCAGGGTGGGTGGTCAGGGTGGATGGTCAGGGTGGGTGCTCAGGGTGGGTGGTCAGGGTGGATGGTCAGGGTGGTCAGGGTGGATGGTTAGGGTGGATGGTCAGGGTGGTCAGGGTGGGTGGTCAGGGTTGTTGATCAGGGTTGATTGTCAGGGTGGTTGGTCAGGATGAATGGTCAGGGTCAGGGTGTTTGGTCAGGGTGTTTGGTCAGAGTGGTCAGGGTGGATGGTCAGGGTGGTTGATCAGGGTGGATGGTCAGGGTGGATGGTCAGGGTGGGTGGTCAGGGTGGATGGTCAGGGTGGTCAGGGTGGATGGTTAGGGTGGATGGTCAGGGTGGGTATTCAGGGTGGTCAGGGTGGGTGGTCAGGGTGGGTGGTCAGGGTTGTTGATCAGGGTGGTCAGGGTGGATGGTTAGGGTGGATGGTCAGGGTGGTCAGGGTGGGTGGTCAGGGTTGTTGATCAGGGTTGATTGTCAGGGTGGTTGGTCAGGATGAATGGTCAGGGTCAGGGTGTTTGGTCAGGGTGTTTGGTCAGAGTGGTCAGGGTGGATGGTCAGGGTGGTTGATCAGGGTGGATGGTCAGGGTGGATGGTCAGGGTGGGTGGTCAGGGTGGATGGTCAGGGTGGTCAGGGTGGGTGGTCAGGGTTGTTGATCAGGGTTGATTGTCAGGGTGGTTGGTCAGGATGAATGGTCAGGGTCAGGGTGTTTGGTCAGGGTGTTTGGTCAGAGTGGTCAGGGTGGATGGTCAGGGTGGGTGCTCAGGGTGGGTGGTCAGGGTGGATGGTCAGGGTGGTCAGGGTGGATGGTTAGGGTGGATGGTCAGGGTGGGTATTCAGGGTGGTCAGGGTGGGTGGTCAGGGTGGGTGGTCAGGGTTGTTGATCAGGGTTGATTGTCAGGATGAATGGTCAGGGTCAGGGTGTTTGGTCAGGGTGTTTGGTCAGAGTGGTCAGGGTGGATGGTCAGGTGTTTGGTCAGGGTGGATGGTCAGGGTGGTTGATCAGGGTGGATGGTCAGGGTCAGGGTGGGTGGTCAGGGTGGATGGTCAGAGTGGTCAGGGTGGATGGTCAGGGTGGTCAGGGTGGATGGTCAGGGTGGGTGGTCAGGGTGGATGGTCAGGGTGGGTGGTCAGGGTGGGTGGTCAGGGTGGATGGTCAGGGTGTTTGGTCAGAGTGGTCAGGGTGGATGGTCAGGGTGGTTGGTCAGGGTGGATGGTCAGGGTCAAGGTGGGTGGTCAGGGTGTTTGGTCAGAGTGGTCAGGGTGGATGGTCAGGGTGGTTGGTCAGGGTGGATGGTCAGAGTGGTCAGGGTGGATGGTCAGGGTGGGTGCTCAGGGTGGGTGGTCAGGGTGGATGGTCAGGGTGGTCAGGGTGGATGGTTAGGGTGGATGGTCAGGGTGGGTATTCAGGGTGGTCAGGGTGGGTGGTCAGGGTGGGTGGTCAGGGTTGTTGATCAGGGTTGATTGTCAGGATGAATGGTCAGGGTCAGGGTGTTTGGTCAGGGTGTTTGGTCAGAGTGGTCAGGGTGGATGGTCAGGTGTTTGGTCAGGGTGGATGGTCAGGGTGGTTGATCAGGGTGGATGGTCAGGGTCAGGGTGGGTGGTCAGGGTGGATGGTCAGAGTGGTCAGGGTGGATGGTCAGGGTGGTCAGGGTGGATGGTCAGGGTGGGTGGTCAGGGTGGATGGTCAGGGTGGGTGGTCAGGGTGGGTGGTCAGGGTGGATGGTCAGGGTGTTTGGTCAGAGTGGTCAGGGTGGATGGTCAGGGTGGTTGGTCAGGGTGGATGGTCAGGGTCAAGGTGGGTGGTCAGGGTGTTTGGTCAGAGTGGTCAGGGTGGATGGTCAGGGTGGTTGGTCAGGGTGGATGGTTAGAGTGGTCAGGGTGGATGTTCACGGTGGTTGGTCAGGGTGGTTGGTCAGGGTGGATGGTCAGGGTGGATGGTCAGGGTGGGTGGTCAGGGTGGGTGGTCAGGGTGGATGGTCAGGGTGTTTGGTCAGGGTGGATGGTCAGGGTCAGGGTGGGTGGTCAGGGTGGATGGTCAGGGTGGAAGGTCAGGGTGGATGGTCAGGGTGGTTGATCAGGGTGGATGGTCAGGGTGGTAGGTCAGGGTGGAGGGTCAGGGTGGTTGATCAGGTTGGATGGTCAGGGTGGTAGATCAGGGTGGATGGTCAGGGTGGTTGATCAGGGTGGACGGTCAGGGTGGTTGATCAGGGTGGACGGTCAGGGTGGATGGTCAGGGTGGTTGGTCAGGGTGGATGGTCAGGGTCAGGATGGAAGGTCAGGGTGGATGGTCAGGGTGGTTGGTCAGGGTGGATGGTCAGGGTCGATGGTCAGGGTGGATGGTCAGGGTGGGTGGTCAGGGTTGATGGTCAGGGTGGATGGTCAGGGTGGTTGGTCAGAGTGGTCAGGGTGGATGGTCAGGGATGTTGGTCAGGGTGGATGGTCAGGGTCAGGGTGGATGGTCAGAGTGGTCAGGGTGGATGGTCAGGGTTGTCAGGGTGGATGGTCAGGGTGGGTGGTCAGGGTTGATGGTCAGGGTGGATGGTCAGGGTGGGTGGTCAGGGTTGATGGTCAGGGTGGATGGTCAGGGTGGTCGGTCAGAGTGGTCAGGGTGGATGGTCAGGGTGGATGGTCAGGGTGGTCAGGGTGGATGGTTAGGGTGGATGGTCAGGGAGGGTGGTCAGGGTGGTCAGGGTGGATGGTCAGGGTGTTTGGTCAGAGTGGTCAGGGTGGATGGTCAGGGTGGTTGATCAGGGTGGATGGTCAGGGTGGATGGTCAGGGTGGGTGGTCAGGGTGCATGGTCAGGGTCAGGGTGGGTGGTCAGGGTGGATGGTCAGGGTGGGTGGTCAGGGTGGATGGTCAGGGTGGGTGCTCAGGGTGGGTGGTCAGGGTGGATGGTCAGGGTGGTCAGGGTGGATGGTTAGGGTGGATGGTCAGGGTGGTCAGGGTGGGTGGTCAGGGTTGTTGATCAGGGTTGATTGTCAGGGTGGTTGGTCAGGATTAATGGTCAGGGTCAGGGTGTTTGGTCAGGGTGTTTGGTCAGAGTGGTCAGGGTGGATGGTCAGGTGTTTGGTCAGGGTGGATGGTCAGGGTGGTTGATCAGGGTGGATGGTCAGGGTCAGGGTGGGTGGTCAGGGTGGATGGTCAGAGTCGTCAGGGTGGATGGTCAGGGTGGTCAGGGTGGATGGTCAGGGTGGGTGGTCAGGGTGGATGGTCAGGGTGGGTGGTCAGGGTGGGTGGTCAGGGTGGATGGTCAGGGTGTTTGGTCAGAGTGGTCAGGGTGGATGGTCAGGGTGGTTGGTCAGGGTGGATGGTCAGGGTCAGGGTGGGTGGTCAGGGTGTTTGGTCAGAGTGGTCAGGGTGGATGGTCAGGGTGGTTGGTCAGGGTGGATGGTCAGGGTGGATGGTCAGGGTGGAGGGTCAGGGTGGGTGGTCAGGGTGGATGGTCAGGGTGTTTGGTCAGAGTGGTCAGGGTGGATGGTCAGGGTTGTTGGTCAGGGTGGATGGTCAGGGTCAGGGTGGGTGGTCAGGGTGGATGGTCAGGGTGGAAGGTCAGGGTGGATGGTCAGGGTGGTTGATCAGGGTGGATGGTCAGGGTGGTAGGTCAGGGTGGAGGGTCAGGGTGGTTGATCAGGGTGGATGGTCAGGGTGGTTGATCAGGGTGGATGGTCAGGGTGGATGGTCAGGGTGGTTGGTCAGGGTGGATGGTCAGGGTCAGGATGGAAGGTCAGGGTGGATGGTCAGGGTGGTTGGTCAGGGTGAATGGTCAGGGTCGATGGTCAGGGTGGATGGTCAGGGTGGTTGGTCAGAGTGGTCAGGGTGGATGGTCAGGGATGTTGGTCAGGGTGGTTGGTCAGGGTCAGGTTGGATGGTCAGGGTGGATGGTCAGGGTGTTTGGTCAGAGTGGTCAGGGTGGATGGTCAGGGTGGATGGTCAGGGTGGTTGGTCAGGGTGGTTGGTCAGGGTGGATGGTCAGGGTCTATGGTCAGGGTGGATGGTCAGGGTGGTTGGTCAGGGTGGATGGTCAGGGTCAGGATGGAAGGTCAGGGTGGATGGTCATGGTGGGTGGTCAGGGTGGATGGTCAGGGTCGATGGTCAGGGTGGATGGTCAGGGTGGATGGTCAGGGTGGGTGGTCAGGGTCGATGGTCAGGGTGGATGGTCAGGGTGGATGGTCAGGGTGGATGGTCAGGGTGTTTGGTCAGAGTGGTCAGGGTGGATGGTCAGGGTGGTTGGTCAGGGTGGATGGTCAGGGTCAGGGTGGGTGGTCAGGGTGTTTGGTCAGAGTGGTCAGGGTGGATGGTCAGGGTGGTTGGTCAGGGTGGATGGTCAGGGTGGATGGTCAGGGTGGAGGGTCAGGGTGGGTGGTCAGGGTGGATGGTCAGGGTGTTTGGTCAGAGTGGTCAGGGTGGATGGTCAGGGTTGTTGGTCAGGGTGGATGGTCAGGGTCAGGGTGGGTGGTCAGGGTGGATGGTCAGGGTGGAAGGTCAGGGTGGATGGTCAGGGTGGTTGATCAGGGTGGATGGTCAGGGTGGTAGGTCAGGGTGGAGGGTCAGGGTGGTTGATCAGGGTGGATGGTCAGGGTGGTTGATCAGGGTGGATGGTCAGGGTGGATGGTCAGGGTGGTTGGTCAGGGTGGATGGTCAGGGTCAGGATGGAAGGTCAGGGTGGATGGTCAGGGTGGTTGGTCAGGGTGAATGGTCAGGGTCGATGGTCAGGGTGGATGGTCAGGGTGGTTGGTCAGAGTGGTCAGGGTGGATGGTCAGGGATGTTGGTCAGGGTGG
This sequence comes from Oncorhynchus clarkii lewisi, assembly GCF_045791955.1. NCBI lineage: Eukaryota > Metazoa > Chordata > Actinopteri > Salmoniformes > Salmonidae > Oncorhynchus > Oncorhynchus clarkii. Next base: position 130,531 of record NW_027257971.1, on the reverse strand, counting down.
TTGGTCAGGGTCAGGTTGGATGGTCAGGGTGGATGGTCAGGGTGTTTGGTCAGAGTGGTCAGGGTGGATGGTCAGGGTGGATGGTCAGGGTGGTTGGTCAGGGAGGTTGGTCAGGGTGGATGGTCAGGGTCTATGGTCAGGGTGGATGGTCAGGGTGGTTGGTCAGGGTGGATGGTCAGGGTCAGGATGGAAGGTCAGGGTGGATGGTCATGGTGGGTGGTCAGGGTGGATGGTCAGGGTCGATGGTCAGGGTGGATGGTCAGGGTGGATGGTCAGGGTGGGTGGTCAGGGTCGATGGTCAGGGTGGATGGTCAGGGTGGATGGTCAGGGTGGTTGGTCAGGGTGGATGGTCAGGGTCGATGGTCAGGGTGGATGGTCAGGGTGGATGGTCAGGGTGGGTGGTCAGGGTGGGTGGTCAGGGTGGGTGGTCAGGGTTGATGGTCAGGGATGTTGGTCAGGGTGGTTGGTCAGGGTCAGGTTGGATGGTCAGGGTGGATGGTCAGGGTGTTTGGTCAGAGTGGTCAGGGTGGATGGTCAGGGTGGTTGATCAGGGTGGATGGTCAGGGTGGATGGTCAGGGTGGTTGGTCAGGCTGGATGGTCAGGGTCAGGATGGAAGGTCAGGGTGGATGGTCAGGGTGGTTGGTCAGGTTGGATGGTCAGGGTCGATGGTCAGGGTGGATGGTCAGGGTGGATGGTCAGGGTGGGTGGTCAGGGTTGATGGTCAGGGTGGATGGTCAGGGTGGTTGGTCAGATTGGTCAGGGTGGATGGTCAGGGTGGATGGTCAGGGATGTTGGTCAGGGTGGTTGGTCAGGGTCAGGTTGGATGGTCAGGGTGGATGGTCAGGGTGTTTGGTCAGAGTGGTCAGGGTGGATGGTCAGGGTGGTTGGTCAGGATGGCTGGTCAGGGTGGGTTGTCAGGGTGGATGGTCAGGGTGCGTGGTCAGGGTTGATGGTCAGGGTGGATGGTCAGGGTGGTTGGTCAGAGTGGTCAGGGTGGATGGTCAGGGTCAGGGTGGGTGGTCAGGGTGGATGGTCAGGGTGGGTGGTCAGGGTGGATGGTCAGGGTGGATGGTCAGGGTGTTTGGTCAGAGTGGTCAGGGTGGGTAGGCATGTAACGTGAACGTCTAGCAACCCAAAGGTTACGTGTTTGAATCTCATCATGGGGTCCCTAAGAGGAAACGAGGAACTGGAGAGGAACGACTTAGTTCGTTTCCAGATGTGAATTTACAGTGGGTGGAGAAGAAATCATGTTACAGGAGAACGTTTGTGTAAAAGCAACACAAGACCGTACAATCTATTTTCTTCGGAGGAAACCACTCTTTATGACCTCACCTCTCTAGAACCTCTTTATGACCTCACCGCTCTAGAACCTCTTTATGACCACATCTCTCTAGATACTCTTTATGACCTCACGTCTCTAGAACTTATTTTGACCTCACCTCTCTAGAACCTCTCTTGAACCTCTTTATGACCTCACCTCTCTAGAACCTCTTCATGACCTCACCTCTCTAGAACCTCTTTATGACCTCACCTCTCTAGAACCTCTCTTGAACCTCTTTATGACCTCACCTCTCTAGAACCTCTTTATGACCTCACCTCTCTAGAACCTCTCTTGCGCTACATCATTCTTTATCAGAAATATTTTTTCATTTGACCAAAAAAACATTTTTCTCCTTCATTAATAAATGGATAGCAGCACCTTACTGCTGGGTCTGAATAGTGTGTCTGTGAGGCTGGTAGACTGCAGGAAAACACTGAGGCTGAGTGGAACTATAAGAAGAGGAGGGAGATTTGACACAAAAGTAAGTTCTGTAGTTTAGTTTGAACAAAATAAAATAGTTCTTCCCCCTGGTGTCTGTTCCCCAGGACAACCTGCTGAGTCCTGTTACGTTGACAATTAAGACACCGTTGCCCCTAGAGCACACAAATAACTATACCTACCTTGGCCTAAACATCAACACCACAGATAACTTATAAGGGCAAGTAGAGATACTGGGGTGCAGTAACAGTATGGGGATGAGGTAGTTGGATGGGCTATTTACAGATGGGCTATGTACAGGTGCAGTGACCTGTGAGCTGTTCTGACAGCTGGTGCTTAAAGATATAATCTACAGTGGGGCAAAAAAGTATTTAGTCAGCCACCAATTGTGCCAGTTCTCAAACTTAAAAAGATGAGAGAGGCCTGTAATTTTCATCATAAATGCACTTCCACTATGACAGACAAAATTAATTTTAATTTTTAATGAATTTATTTGCAAATTATGGTGTTAAATAGATATTTGGTCACCTACAAACAAGCAAGACTTCTGGCTCTCACAGACATGTAACTTCTTCTTTAAGAGGCTCCACTGTCCTCCACTCGTTACATGTCTTAATGGCACCTGTTTGAACTTGTTATCAGTATAAAAGACACCTGTCCACAACCTCAAACAGTCACACTCCAAACTCCACTATGGCCAAGACCAAAGAGCTTTCAAAGGACACCAGAAACAAAATGGTAGACCTGCACCAGGCTGGGAAGACTGAATCTGCAATAGGTAAGCAGCTTGGTTTGAAGAAATCAACTGTGGGAGCAATTATTAGGAAATGGAAGACATATAAGACCACTGATAATCTCCCTCGATCTGGGGCTCCACGCAAGATCTCACCCCTCAAAATGATCACAAGAACGGTGAGCAAAAATCCCAGAACCACACGGGGGGGACCTAGTGAATGACCTGCAGATGGCTGGGACCAAAGTAACAAAGCCTAGCATCAGTAACACACTACGCCGCCAGGGACTCAAGTCCTGCAGTGCCAGACGTGTCCCCCTGCTTAAGCCAGTACATGCCCGTCTGAAGTTTGCTAGAGAGCATTCGGATGATCCAGAAGAAGATTGGGAGAATGTCATATGGTCATATGAAACCAAAATATAACTTTTTGGTAAAAACTCAACTCGTCTTGTTTGGAGGACAAAGAATGCTGAGTTGCATCCAAAGAACACCATACCTACTGTGAAGCATGGGGGTGGAAACATCATGCTTTGGGGCTGTTTTTCTGCAAAGGGACCAAGACGACTGATCCGTGTAAAGGAAAGAATGAATGGGGCCATGTATCGTGAGATTTTGAGCGAAAACCTCCTTCCATCAGCAAGGGCATTGAAGATGAAACGTGGCTGGGTCTTTCAGCATGACAATGATCCCAAACACACCGCCCGAGTGGCTAGTATTGAGTATTGAGATAAACTTTTGTTATTGACCAAATACTTATTTTCCACCATAATTTGCAAATAAATTCATTAAAAATCCTACAATGTGATTTTCTGGATTTTTCTTTCTCATTTTGTCTGTCATAGTTGAAGTGTACCTATGATGAAAATTACAGGCCTCTCTCATCTTTTTAAGTGGGAGAACTTGCACAATTGGTGGCTGACTAAATACTTTTTTGCCCCACTGTATATATATATAAAGACTTCTATAAGGGCAAGACCCAGATGCAGATGGTTCGAGTCTGATATTTATTATAATCCAAGAGATCATAACCAGGTCACAGTCCAGGAGGTACAGAGTGGCAGGCAGGCTCGAGGTCAGGACAGAGTCCAGGAGGTACAGAGTGGCAGGCAGGCTCGAGGTCAGGACAGGCAAGAGATCATAACCAGGTCAGAGTCCAGGAGGTACAGAGTGGCAGGCAGGCTCAAGGTCAGGCAGACAGGTTCAGTGTCAAGGCAGGCAAGGGTCAAAAGTAGGAGAACTAGAAAAACAGCAATAAGGAAAAACAGGCACACGGAAAACCACGCTGGTTGACAAGACAAGACGAACAGTCAAACAGGGAACACAGGAATAAGTCCTCAGGGACTAATGTGAAAAACAGGTGATACCTGTGACATCACAGAGCCTTCACCTACAGAGAGAGGTGACATCACAGAGCCTTCACCTACAGAGAGAGGTGACATCACAGAGCCTTCACCTACAGAGAGATTAACCTGGAGAAGAGTCCCCCCAGCCAGCTGGTTCTAGTGCTCTGTTCACAAACACAAACAGACTCCACAGAGCCCTCACCTAAAGAGAGATGAACCTGGAGAAGAGTCCCCTCAGCCAGCTGGTTCTAGTGCTCTGTTCACAAACAGACTCCATAGAGCCCTCACCTACAGAGAGATAAACCTGGAGAAGAGTCCTCTACAGAGAGAGGTGACATCACAGAGCCCTCACCTACAGAGAGATGAACCTGGAGAAGAGTCCTCTACAGAGAGAGGTGACATCACAGAGTCCTCTACTTAGAGAGGTGACATCACAGAGCCCTCTACAGAGAGAGGTGACATCACAGAGCCCCAGGATAGCAGCACATTTAGACCCAACCAAATTATGAGAAAGCGACAAAGATAACTATTTGACACATTGGAAAGAATTAACCAAAAAAGGAAATGTGGTTATTATTTGTCCCTAAACAGAGAGCACACAATTAAGAAAATGTAAAGAAATGAAGGAAATTCTTGACTATGTGCCCACTGCCCACAAACTGAGGTGGAAACCGAGCTGCACTTCCTAAACCACATTAGAGATACATATTTCCCACAAATCACAGTCCCACAAAGATTTTTTTATTAATTTTATTAATCAAACATTGATGAACTCCCATATCTATTAGGTGAAATACCACAGTGTGAAATCACAGCAGCAAGATGTATGGCCAGTTGCCATGAGAACAGGGCAACCAGTGGAGAACAAACAACATTGTAAATACCACCTATATGTATATGTGTATTTATCTACCTACTATTCGTACTACAACTATCGGCACATTGCTAAAACACTGGTAATATAACACTTGACATGTCTTTTGTATTTTTTAAACCTTTTTGAGTATAATAATATTTTTGATGTTGATGTTTTTGTGTCTTCTCTATTTTGTTTATTGGAGAGGAGAGGATGAGACAGCAATAGACAGAGAGAGAGAGAGAAAGTGGTATAGATACAGAGAGGCTGAGAGTGAGTCAGACGGGAAATATATATATATATAAATAGAGAGAGAGAGAAAGAAAGAGAGAGAGGGAGAGAGAGAGGGTGAGAGAGAGAGAGAGAGAGAGAGAGAGAGAGAGAGAGAGAAATTGACGATGACATTAAGCAGATTCTGATTAACTCATATATATATATAGAGAGAGAGACATTAGGCAGATTCTGATTGACTCATATATATGTATATATATAGAGAGAGAGACATTAGGCAGATTCTGATTGACTCATATATATATATAGAGAGAGACATTAGGCAGATTCTGATTGACTCATATATATATAGAGAGAGAGACATTAGGTAGATTCTGATTGACTCATATATATATAGAGAGAGAGACATTAGGTAGATTCTGATTGACTCATATATATATAGAGAGAGAGACATTAGGTAGATTCTGATTGACTCATATATATATAGAGAGAGAGACATTAAGCAGATTCTGATTGACTCATATATATATAGAGAGAGAGAGACATTAGGCAGATTCTGATTGACTCATATATATATATAGAGAGAGAGACATTAGGCAGATTCTGATTGACTCATATATATATATATATATAGAGCAGATTCTCAGCCTAAATGTTTCAAATCATCCCTTTGTATTTGCATTAATCAATGCATGGTTCCCTTTATGTACGTTTCATATAGTGTTATAATATTATCATTGAAATATATATACATTTTATTTAAACAAATCGTTAAAAGTGATTCACTTTTTGCCTCTAAATAAAATAAAATGTTTCCCCTCAACTGCGTTACCCAGATGGCTGCTGACTGTGACGTGTTATTTAGTGGACGGAACTCTTCTTTTTCTTTCTTTTTTAACACAACAACAGCTCGTCAGCCATCTCGGAAACCAAAAATAGCTGAAACATTAAAGCTCTCTTTACGCTTTCTGGTATATTAGCCACGGTGTTTGGACACATTTATGTCATCTAGTTAGTTATCCCAATTAATTAAATATTTACGTTGTTGTTTTTGGTCAGCTAGCTGGCTGGTTAAGTTAGCACTAGCATAGCTAGCTAACATCTCCGACCATGAGGTCACTAAGCTACTCTCCTGTTAAAGAAGTGAAAGAGGAGGAGGAAGAGGAGGCTGTTACAGTCAAACAAGAAGAGGAAGAGGTTTCAGTGAAAGAAGAGGAAGACGCGTTCAGAGTGAAAGAGGAGGAGGAGGATGTTCCAGTAAAAGAAGAGGATGAAGAGATGGACATTTCAGTGAAAGAAGAGGAAGAAGCGTTCCGAGTGAAAAAGGAGGATGATGTTAAGGTGAAGGAGGAAGAGAATGAGGAGGATACCGTTTTTGTAATGAAGGAGGAAGGAGAGATAACTGTCATATTGGAGGAGGAAGAGGAGGAGATTGGGGATCTGATTAACACCAGTAAGTATTGTCCTAACAGTAGCGCACACTATGAATGCCTCGTGAGTTTTAGTTCAACTGTCATAACTCATCAGAAACCCCAAATAGAAGCTTATTTTACTCTGTAAACTAATTAAATGTAAACCAACACTGTATAGCCTCAACGTGGTTAAAGCTATAATGTTGATATCATGGATGGTTTGCATCCATAGGTCTGTCTATGAATTTGAGAGCGGTTACTTAAGTGATAATGCCCACGAAGCTGGTGTTTGTTGTATATTGGCACGGGTGTTGTTCGTCTGGGCCGGCAAACCGTGCCAATATATCCAACAAAACACCGGCTTCAATGGGAATTATCAGGTTTATACAACGGGTTACCAACATATTCAAATAATGATTGACATATTTTCATTAAAAACGTAATTTTGATTAATTTATTCATACTATTTCATCCTTCCACAATTATATAGTCCAGACACAAATCTAGGGTTGCTACAGACGCGAACCAGACGTTCGTTCTTTTTGTTGTATATCTATAGACGCGAACCAGTCGTTAGTTCTTTTTGTTCTATATCTATAGTCGCGACCCAGTCGTTAGTTATTTTTGTTCTATATCTATAGACGCGACCCAGTCGTTCGTTCTTTTTGTTCTATATCTATAGACGCGACCCAGTCGTTCGTTCTTTTTGTTCCATATCTATAGACGCGAACCAGTCGTTCGTTATTTTTGTTCTATATCTATAGACGCGAACCAGTCGTTCGTTCTAAATGTTCCATTGCCATACTGACTGGTAACGTTCTTATCCCTCGCTTGCTATCTAGCCAACTACGGCTAATTTACAGTCACGTCAAACAGTACAGCCAGGCAGAATAACAGCAAAGTAGCTGCATTTGTTTAAGCTGTTTTCTAGTAACATTTAACATTTATCCATAACAATGAGATCATGAGGCACGATTTCGCCTGGAATAGAAAATACAAATTCAATTTGTCAATTTACATTGAAAAGGGTTATTACGGGCCTCCCGGGTGGCGCAGTGGTTAGCCATCAGAGTCCCTGGGTTCGCGCCCAGGCTCTGTCGTAACCGGCCGCGACCGGGAGGTCCATGGGGCGACGCACAATTGGCCTAGCGTCGCCCGGGTTAGGGAGGGCTTGGTCGGTAGGGGTGTCCTTGTCTCATCGCGCACCAGCGACTCCTGTGGCGGGCTGGGCGCAGTGTGCGCTAACCAAGGTGGCCAGGTGCACGGTGTTTCCTCCGGCGCATTGGTGCGGCTGGCTTCCGGGTTGGATGCGCGCTGTGTTAAGAAGCAGTGCGCATCCAACCCGGAAGCCAGCCGCACCAATGCGCCGGAGGAAACCACTGCGCCACCCGGGAGGCCCGTAATAACCCTTTTCAATGTAAATTGACAAATTGAATTTGTATTTGCCTCATTATCTCATTGTTATGGATAAATGTTACTAGAAAACAGCTTAAACAAATGCAGCTACTTTGCTGTTATTCTGCCTGGCTGTACTGTTTGACGTGACTGTAAATTAGCCGTAGTTGGCTAGATAGCAAGCGAGGGATAAGAACGTTACCAGTCAGTATGGCAATGGAACATTTAGAACGAACGACTGGTTCGCGTCTATAGATATAGAACAAAAAGAACGAACGACTGGTTCGCGTCTATAGATATAGAACAAAAAGAACGAACGACTGGTTCGCGTCTATAGATATGGAACAAAAAGAACGAACGACTGGTTCGCGTCTTGGTTGGGTTGTGTATCGGAGGACGCATGACTTTCAACCTTCGTCTCTCCCGAGCCCGTACGGGAGTTGTCGAAAATTGGGGAGAAAAAGGGGTCAAATTAAAAAAAAAAAAAGGGTTATTACGGAAATGTAAATTGAAAAAGGTCAAACGAAACAAAGTGCATTTTGTTTGCAGTCTTTCCAGCTTCAGTTAGCCATAGTTGACCAGTCGACTGGATGAGAAACGCTACCTGCTCTCTCGTCCAGACCCCTACACAAACAATGTTGCAAATGTCAGCGAGATAGACAGCAAGGTTTATACAAATCTCCATTGTTGAAAACTAAATGTGAGTCTAAAAGACGTGAGATAATGTCTAGATGCTTTTTATAGTGGAGATCAAGTGTATAAATTGCCTGGCTGGGCTGATGAGACAGTGGATTGCGCAGTCAGATGGAACAGAGTACATTTTCATTTTAATGTTATAGATTTAGCCGGTGGTAACTTGTGGAATAGACACCAGCTGGAATGCGGTTTTAACCAATCAGCATTCAGGATTAGACCCACCTGTTGTATACATTTCTCCACCCCCATTCTTCAGTTTATTAGCAAGACGCTTTATCGTTTCAGCTGCAGATTCCTATCCAAGATTTAATAATCAGCAACAAAATGGCCACTGATGCAAGGAATGTCCAGAATATTTTGGTGTCTCATTCCCTATGCTGGTGAAAACACTTATGTCGTGCTCCATGTTGGATCTTATATCTCTATTAATGAGACAGTTATCCTCCATGTTGGATCTAATATATTTAGTAATAAGACAGTTATCCTCCCTGTTGGATCTAATATCTCTAGCAATAAGACAGTTATCCTCCCTGTTGGATCTAATATCTCTAGTAATAAGACACTTATCCTCCATGTTGGATCTAATCTCTCTAGTAATGAGACATTTATCCTCCATGTTGGATCTAATATCTCTAGTAATGAGAGTTATCCTCCATGTTGGATCTAATATCTCTAGTAATGAGACACTTATCCTCCATGTTGGATCTAATATCTCTAGTAATAAGACACTTATCCTCCATGTTGGATCTAATATCCCTAGTAGTAAGACACTTATCCTCCATGTTGGATTTAATATCTTTAGCAATAAGACAGTTATCCTCCATGTTGGATCTAATATATTTAGCAATAAGACAGTTATCCTCCATGTTGGATCTAATATCTCTAGTAACGAGACATTTATCCTCCATGTTGGATCTAATATCTCTAGTAATGAAACAGTTTTCCTCCATGTTGGATCTAATCTCTCTAGTAATAAGACAGTTTTCCTCCATGTTGGATCTAATATCTCTAGTAATGAGACAGTTATCCTCCATGTTGGATCTAATATCTCTAGTAATGAGACACTTATCCTCCATGTTGGATCTAATATCTTTAGCAATAAGACAGTTATCCTACATGTTGGATCTAATATCTTTAGCAATAAGACAGTTATCCTCCATGTTGGATCTAATATCTTTAGCAATAAGACAGTTATCCTCCATGTTGGATCTAATATCTCTAGTAATGAGACACTTATCCTCCATGTTGGATCTAATATCTTTAGCAATAAGACAGTTATCCTCCATGTTGGATCTAATATCTTTAGCAATAAGACAGTTATCCTCCATGTTGGATCTAATATCTTTAGCAATAAGACAGTTATCCTCCATGTTGGATCTAATATCTTTAGCAATAAGACAGTTATCCTCCATGTTGGATCTAATATCTTTAGCAATAAGACAGTTATCCTCCATGTTGGATCTAATATCTTTAGCAATAAGACAGTTATCCTCCATGTTGGATCTAATATCTTTAGCAATAAGACAGTTATCCTCCATGTTGGATCTAATATCTTTAGCAATAAGACAGTTATCCTCCATGTTGGATCTAATATCTCTAGTAATGAGACAGTTATCCTCCATGTTGGATCTAATATCTTTAGCAATAAGAGTTATCCTCCATGTTGGATCTAATATCTTTAGCAATAAGACAGTTATCCTCCATGTTGGATCTAATATCTTTAGCAATAAGACAGTTATCCTCCATGTTGGATCTAATATCTTTAGCAATAAGACAGTTATGCTACTGTACGTCTGGAGTTTAACAGCGGTGCCTAAAGACTCCATCTTTCATGTTTTTTCTTCAGAGATGCCTTATTAAAACAGGAGACTGAGGTCACAGTAGAAGGTCACGAGTTAACCGTCTGACTCTGTCGTTCACACAGGAGAGACACGTGACCGTCGTGGATCCTCTGGGGAGCCTCAACGACATCACGATGCTGACGAGGCAGAGGAGAGTCTCTCCGCATCAGCGCACCTCAAGAAACACCAGCGAAGACCCAAAACGAAAACTCACTGCTGCTCTGACTGTGGGAAAGGTTACAAATATTCATCAGCTCTTAAAAAACACCAGAGGTTCCACACCGGAGAGAAAGTATACCACTGCTCAGACTGTGGGAGGAGGTTTACTTCCTCAGTCGGAATGCAATTACATCAGAGAACCCACACTGGAGAGAAACCGTACCACTGCTCAGATTGCGGGATGGGTTTTACTACCTCATGTAGACTGATATCACATCAGAGAATCCACACGGGAGAGAAACCATACATCTGCTCTGATTGTGGGATGAGTTTTACAACCTCCGGTGGAATGATATCACACCAGAGAGTACACACTGAGAAGACTTTTGCTGCCCGGACAGCCCTGGCTACTCACAAACGAATTCACACTAGGGAGAAACCGTTTCACTGCTCCGACTGTGGAATGAGCTATATTACCTTCAGCGGCCTGAAAACACACCAGGCTAAACATACCGGAGAGAAACCGTATAGCTGTGATGTATGTGGGGATAGTTTTTCTCTCTCCACAACCCTATCTATTCATAAACGAATACACACAGGTGAGAAACCTTACCACTGCCTTGACTGTGGAATTAGCTTTTCTGCCTCAAGTGGCCTGAGAAGACACCAGAGAAAACATACAGGAGAGAAGCCTTATAGCTGTGATCAGTGTGGGAAGGGTTTTCTTCGATCAGACTCCCTGGCAAAACACAAGGCAAGAGCCACAGAGTGTAGAATGATCTCCAACACCAGACCTGGGTAGTAGAACACAGAGTGTAGAATGATCTCCAACAACAGACCTGGGTAGTAGAACACAGAGTGTAGAATGATCTCCCAACACCAGACCTGGGTAGTAGAACACAGAGTGTAGAATGATCTCCAACACCAGACCTGGGTAGTAGAACACAGAGTGTAGAATGATCTCCAATACTAGACCAGGGTAGTAGAACACAGTGTGGAATGATCTATGTGTGATACCTTTTGATGTGGTAGTGTGTGTGTGTGTTCAACTTGTATTTAAAAATCCTACCACTTTTGATTGATCTAATGTCAAATGATCACAATGTTAATGTTGTAAAAATGGTGGAACATTTATAGAACATGTTATAGATGGAGCATCAGGACAATAAATGTGATGTTTCGGTGTAGTTGAGAGACCCTAGAAGTTTTCACATTCCGGATGGTGCTGCGTATAAACAGAAAAAATGAGTTTCTAATATCATGTAGCCTCGACTCCAGGTTTCACTGACGTTGCTCTCCAAAAGCCTGAGCAAGTTCATGTTGGAAAAGTAGGTATGAGAGGAGCAGCCTGATTACCTGTGGCTGCTGGCTGATTGGCTGAGAGTATATGCCATTTTTCCAAATCAACCATAATTTCCATGCCTCTTCAGAAACAGAGTAAGCTAAGAAAACCCATTTCAGTCTTCTGGGACCCTGGCCCTGGGACCCTGACCCTGGGACCCTAACCCTGGGACCCTAATCCCTGACCCTGGGACCCTGACCCTGGGACCCTAACCCTGGGACCCTGACCCTGGGACCCTAACCCTGGGACCCTGACCCTGGGACCCTGACCCTGGGACCCTAACCCTGGGACCCTGACCCTGGGACCCTAACCCTGGGACCCTGGCCCTGGGACCCTGACCCTGGGACCCTGGCCCTGGGACCCTAACCCTGGGACCCTGGCCCTGGGACCCTAACCCTGGGACCCTGACCCTGGGACCCTAACCCTGGGACCCTGACCCTGGGACCCTGACCCTTGGACCCTGACCCTGGGACCCTAACCCTGGCCCTGGGACCCTAACCCCTTTCCCTGGGACCCTGGGGCCCTGGGACCCTGACCCTGGGACCCTGACCCTTGGACCCTGACCCTGGGACCCTGACCCTGGGACCCTAACCCTGGGACCCTGACCCTGGGACCCTGACCCTGGGACCCTGACCCTGGGACCCTAACCCTAACCCTGGGACCCTGACCCTGGGACCCTGACCCTAACCCCTGACCCTGACCCTGGGATTGAGTCTTACTTTCCAGTGGGGACAATGACACACATGTTAATACCAAACGCACACCAGAATGTCTTTCCAAGAAGTGTTGTGTGTTCCTGACTGGTCCAGTCTCAGTCCTGATTTATATCTACCTGAAAATCAGAGACATGGTGTTGGATTCTGGGTAAACATTGGAACATTGTTATACGTGTAAGTGAATAAAGGAGTGGAAGAGAGACTGGGTTTTTATGTCCGAGGTTAATGGTTCTCTGTAGAAAGACAGATGCTAGCCTAGCTGGGTAAGTTAGCTTGCTAGACTAGCTGGGTAAGTTAGCTTGCTAGCCTAGCTGGGTAAGTTAGCTTGCTAGACTAGCTGGGTAAGTTAGCTTGCTAGACTAGCTGGGTAAGTTAGCTTGCTAGCCTAGCTGGGTAAGTTAGCTTGCTAGACTAGCTGGGTAATGGCTGTGGAATGTGTTGGGTGGACTGGAGGAGATCACAGGATTGCTATAAGGGAAGCGGATGGACATCTGTGGATTAGGTGAAAGAGGGTTGAGGTCAGGTCAGATTTCCTGAAGGGAGTAATAAGGGTCGAACCATAAGATGTAAGGATTGGAGAGGAGTGTCCCAAGTGGTGTGTATATACTGGTGATGGTGGAAACATGTTGTCTGAATTACAGCTGTAACAACCCTTTGGAAAGAATTAAACTTGCTTTAAGCTTCTCTAGTGTCCATGAGTTATTTACTCTGAAAAATTAGAACCTAACAGATGGTTTGAATATTCCAGTCCATCAATGATTCCCAATCAAAATTTACTGAGCTTCAGCAATTGTCACAAAATACATTTTGTACATTTTACTCAACTGCGTTACCCACTCCAGTCAGCAGATGGCGGTCTGGGAATTTAAGGTTATGCTGTTGGTGTGACGTATAATCTAGTGGACGGAACTCTTCTTTCAACAGCAGCAACAGTTCGTTAGACAGCTCGGTAGCTTGCTAGACAAAATAGACGAACCAATATAGCTCTTTAGACCCTTTCGTGTATATTAGCCACTGTGTTTTAAACACACTTCTGTCGTCTAGTTAGTTATCCGATTTAATTTCATATTTACGTTGTTATTGGTCAGCTAGCTGGCTGGTTAAGTTAGCTTTAGCCTAGCTAGCTAACTGTTAGCTAACATCACCGACCATGAGCTCCCTAAACTACTCTCCTCCTGTTGGAGAAGAGGAGGTCTGCTGGACGGAGAAAGAGGGTCGGTGGCTGAACATTGTCGTGAAAGAGGAGGAGGAAGAGGAGGATGTCACAGTAACAAAAGTAGAGGAAGTGGAGGATGTTACAGTAAAACAAGAAGTAGAGTGTGAGGATGTTACAGTGAAAGAAGAGGAAGACGCGTTCAGAGTGAAAGAGGAGGAAGATATTACAGTAAAAGAAGAGGAGGGAGAGATAACTGTCATATTGGAAGAAGAAGAAGAGAAGGTTGGAGAACTGATTAACACCAGTAAGTAACGTCTTATAACAGAAGCACACACTATGAATGCCTCATGCTCCTGGTACCTACTACAATACCCCGTTTGAAGGCACTTAAATCTTCACCCACCCTCTGAATAGGCACACATACACAATCCATGTCTCAGTTGTCTCGAGGCTTTAAAAAAACGTATTTTAACCTGTCTCTTCCTTTTCCTCTACACTGATTTTGAAGTGGATTTTAACAAGTGACATCAATGAGGGTCAGTCTGTCCTGGTAAGAGACGGTGTTTCCTGATGTTTTGTAAACTCCGTGTATATGAGGCGTTTATCAGTTATATTCTCCAAGAATCAGTTGCTATATATGGATCTTTCTATAACGTCGAGTGCCCGCGAGGATTTCCTGTGGTGGACATCTTGTTACGGCTGTTTAATAAGTCATGAATAATAATGTCCCATTTTGTCATGTCGTTATAATAAGATATAAAGTAGGGATGATATATCAGAATCGGACAATATTATTAACTAAAAATGCCAACATCGGTATCGTTCCAACGTCTAGTTTATTAAAGCCGATGTGCAAAACCGATGTCAAAGCTGACGTGTAACGAAGGTTACATGACGTAATGACGCCACGTAAAATGTACACGGTCAACACAGCATTCGTAATCTAGCCCACAATGTCTGCTGTGTGGATCTAGCGGTCATTTGAAAGAGTAAGAACATTTCAGCGAGACAAATCAAAGGCGAAATACATTCACGCCAAGATAATGGAATTCATTGCCCTTGACAATCAACCGTTCTCTGTCTTGGGGGATGTTGGCTTTCGCCGACTGATCGAGCACCGGTACACACAGATGTAAATTCCCTACCGGAGTTACACAGTATTAGCGTCACTGCTATTAGCTTCACAACATACTATGGAACGCCGTTTGGGTCTTTGCGTGTCAAAAAAGATACGCGTCAAATAACACTATTCGACGTGTTAAATAAGCTTTTAATTTAACACGTCAAATAAGCTTCTATTCCCTCGCCCTTTATTTCATGTTTAAAAATCGGTGTCCGAAAATACAGATTACCGATTTGTTATGAAAACTTGAAATCGGCCCTAATTAATTGGCCATTCCGAATAATCGGTCGATCTCTACTCCAGTATCCCTGCACATTGTTAATATGGTACTGACCCTGTATATAGTCACCTTCCCTGTCTCCTTACCCCTATACATATCTACCTCCATCACTCCAGTATCCCTGTCACCTTCCCCCTATACATATCTACCTCCATCACTCCAGTATCCCTGTCCCCTTCCCCCTATACATATCTACCTCCATCACTCCAGTATCCCTGTCCCCTTCCCCCTATACATATCTACCTCCATCACTCCAGTATCCCTGTCCCCTTCCCTCTATACATATCTACCTCCATCCCTCCAGTATCCTTGTCACCTTAACCCTATACATATCTACCTCCATCACTCCAGTATCCCTGTACATTGTTAATATGGTACTGACCCTGTATATAGTCACCTTCCCCCTATACATATCTACCTCCATCACTCCAGTATCCCTGCACATTGTTAATATGGTACTGACCCTGTATATAGTCACCTTCCCTGTCTCCTTACCCCTATACATATCTACCTCCATCACTCCAGTATCCCTGTCACCTTCCCCCTATACATATCTACCTCCATCACTCCAGTATCCCTGTCACCTTCCCCCTATACATATCTACCTCCATCACTCCAGTATCCCTGTACATTGTTAATATGGTACTGACCCTGTATATAGTATGATTAGTGTGTTTTTGTTCTACATTGTTATTGATTACATGATTGATTATTACTTCGTTATTGATTATTACATTGTTATTGATTATTACATTGTTATTGATTATGCATTGATTTGCAACGATGACATAAACATTATATTAAGCAGGACATTCAAATAAGCCTTGCAATTGGGGCGGCAGGTAGCCTCGTGTTTAGAGTGTTGGTCCAGTGACCGAAAGGTTGCTAGATCGAAATCCCCAAGCTGACAAGGTAAAAAATCTGTCGTTCTGCCCCTGAACAAGGCAGTTAACCCACTGTTCCCCGGTAGGCCGTCGTTGTAAATAAGAATTTGTTCTTAACGGACTTGCCTAGTAAAATAAAGGTTAAATAAATCAATAAAATATTATCCAAAAGTAATGTGAAATGCACTTATAAGCAACCTGTAAATGGAGGCTATTTTTGCTGTCAGTCTATGAGAACTCCCCTCAGTTTCCCCCACGGTGGTGAATTAGTGAATAGACACAGAGCTTAATGTGAGTTTCCTTCAGTAGCATCCTGATCTTGCACTGTAATATTCAGAATACATTGTGAATTAATAGATAATGTACTGTGAATTAATAGATAATGTACTGTGAATTGGTAGATAATGCACTGCAAATTAGTAGATAATGCACTGTGAATTAATAGATCATGCACTGCGAATTAGTAGATAATGCACTGCGAATTAGATCATGCACTGCGAATGAGTAGATAATGCACTGCGAATGAGTAGATAATGCACTGTGAAAATGCAGATATAAACTCATCAATAAAACAAGCGTCCTCACTGTCAACTGCGTATATTTTCAGAAAACAACAAAATAAATTAATATTTTTATGAACATAACAAGATTCAACAACTGAGACATAAACTGAACAGTTTCCACAGACATGTGACTAACAGAAATTGAATAATGTGTCCCTGAACAAAGGGGGGGGGGGGTCAAAATCAAAAGTAGCAGTCAGTGTGGCCACCAGCTGCATTAAGTACTGCAGTGCATCTCCTCCTCATGGACTCCCCCTAGCCCTCACCCTCCGATCCAAAAGGTCCCAGGCGTGCTCAATGGGATTGCGATCCGGGCTCTTCGCTGGCCATGGCAGAACACTGACATTCCTGTCTTGCAGGAAATCACTCACAGAACGAGCATTATGGGTGGCGGCATTGTAATGCTGGAGGGTCATGTCAGGATGAGCCTGCAGGAAGGGTTCCACATGAGGGAGGAGGATGTCTTCCCTGTAACGCACAGCGTTGAGATTGCCTGCAATGACAACAAGCTCAGTCCAATAATGCTGTGACACACCGCCCCAGACCATGACGGACCCTCTACCTCCAAATTGATCTTGCTCCAGAGTACAGGCCTCGGTGTAATGCTCATTCCTTCGACAATAAACGCGACTCGTCACTGGCAAAAAGTGTGTGGGTTTGTGCCCATAGGCGACGTCGTTGCCGGTGATGTCTGGTGAGGACCTGCCTTACAACAGGCTTACAAGACCTCAGTCCAGCCTCTCTCAGACTATTACGGACAGTCTGAGCACTGATGGAGGGATTGTGCGTTCCTTGTGTAACTCGGGCAGTTGTTGTTGCCATCCTGTACCTGTCCCGCAGGTGTGATGTTCGGATGTACCGATCCTGTGCAGGTGTT
The DNA here is from genome assembly GCF_045791955.1 of Oncorhynchus clarkii lewisi. Classification (NCBI taxonomy): domain Eukaryota; kingdom Metazoa; phylum Chordata; class Actinopteri; order Salmoniformes; family Salmonidae; genus Oncorhynchus; species Oncorhynchus clarkii. The sequence continues at coordinate 113,164 of NW_027257971.1, read as the reverse complement.
GTTACACGTGGTCTGCCACTGCGAGGACGATCAGCTGCCCGTCCTGTCTCCCTGTAGCGCTGTCTTAGGCGTCTCACAGTACGGACATTGCAATTTATTGCCCTGGCCACATCTGCAGTCCTCATGCCCCCTTGCAGCATGCCTAAGGCACAATCATGCAGATGAGCAGGGACCCTGGGCATCTTTCTTTTGTTGTTTTTTAGAGTCAGTAGAATGGCCTCTTTAGTGTCCTAAGTTTTCATAACTGTGACCTTACTTGCCTGCTGTCTGTAAGCTGAAGCTGTTAGTGTCTTAATTAATGACCGTTCCACAGGTGCATGTTCATTAATTGTTTATGGTTCGTTGAACAAGCATGGGGAAACGGTGTTTAAACCCTTTACAATGAAGATCTGTGAAGTTATTTGGATTTTTACTTATTATCTTTAAAAAAAAGGGACATTTAATTTTTTTGCTGCGTTTACTACATCCGTAACTAGTGGTTTCCTCATTAGCAGGGAGGAGTTTCTACAACCGTTATCATCATTAGCAGGGAGGAGTTTCTACAACCGAATTGTACATCGTGCCGCAATTTTAGCTTAACACAGAAAGGAGCCTACATTGGTGACCAAAAGTAATCTGGTACACTGCTTAGGATTTCAACAACTTTAATAACTTTATTTCTCAATGTCTAGTTACCACTAACTACAATCATCAACTTTACTACTAAGTGGTATTTTTTTTCTAACAAAATATATTAATGCTCGACTCATATTAAGACAATTGTCAAATAAGTTTGTAAAAGCATTTAAACATTATTTTCAGACGTCAGTTGTTGTACAACTTCCTGCTCTGGGCATAAACTTTTACCTCAAATAAACAGTGGATTTCTGCTGTTGTGGGCCTTTAACCATCTGTCTGACTTTGTTGTTCACAAAGGAGAGAGACAAGACTATCGTGGATCCTCTGGGGAGCCTCAACAACATCATGATCCTGAGGAGGCAGAGAAGAGTCTCTCCAGAGCAGAAAACCTCAAGAAACCCCAGCAGAGACCCATAGGGAAGAAATATCACCACTGCCCGGACTGTGGGAAGAGTTACTCAAGATCAGATTCACTAAAAGTACACCTGAGAATTCACACAGGAGAGAAACCTCACTGCTGCTCTGACTGCGGGAAGAGATTTACCTCTTCAGCAGACCTTAAAAGACATGAGAGAATCCATACAGGAGAAAAACCTTATAGCTGTAATCAATGTGGGAAGAGTTTCACAACATCTAGCCAGCTGACTATACACCAGAGAACACACACAGGAGAGAAGCCTTACCACTGCTCTGACTGTGGAAAGCGTTTTCTTAAGTCAGGACATTTAAAATCACACCAGAGAACACACACAGTAGAGAAACCTTATAGCTGTGATCAATGTGGGAAGAGTTTTACTCACTCAAGCTGCCTGATAGTACACCAGAGAACACACACAGGAGAGAAACCTTATAGCTGTGATCAGTGTGAGAAGAGTTTTGTTACTTCTAGCCGTCTGACTATACACCGGAGAACACACACAGGAGAGAAACCTTATGGCTGTGATCAATGTGGGAAGAGTTTTGTTACATCTAGCAGTTTGATTATACACCAGCGGACACACAGGAGAGAAATCAATGTGGCAAGAGATACTCTGGTAAAAAATCTCTGATTAACTATCAGAAAATACAGCCTCCCGAGTGGCGCAGTGGTCTAAGGCATCGTAGTGCTAGCTGTGCCACTAGAGATCCTGGTTCGAGGCTCTGGGCTGGTGGAATAGTTTCCCAGTGTGGAAAGAGGGTTCAGTCAGTTAGGGAACCTAATTGTGGAAAGACATTTTCTAGGACACAGGACCTAGACAATATAGATGCTGTGTTCTGACAAGTTTTTGACTGAGAATGTTGTTGATGCCTGAAAACACATGAGGGAACACACAGTAGAAAAACCTGTCCAATGTTCCACCATGATAATGTTGTTGATGTGAAATCATGTTTGTATGAAAATCTTACTAAAACAAAAATAGGCCTAGTTGAGTTTTTTCCTCTCGAGACATGCTCATGTCTGAAATCAGATTTAACATTTAAAAAATGTGTATTTTGATTATGGATTTGATTGAATACAAGTATGAACCCTTTAGATGTTAATGATATGATTTGGAAAGTTGTAGATTTTATTAAATAGATTTAATAAAATGTGTATTTCTTGATACACCCCCAGAGGGCCACGTCGTGACAGTACTAGTCACGATATACACCCCCAGAGGGCCACGTCATGACAGTACTAGTCACGATATATACCCCAAAGGGCCACGTCGTGACAGTGTACTAGTCACGATATACACCCCAAAGGGCCACGTCGTGACAGTGTACTAGTCACGATATACACCCCCAAAGGGCCACGTCGTGACAGTGAACTAGTCACGATATACACCCCAAAGGGCCACGTCGTGACAGTGTACTAGTCACGATATACACCCCAGAGGGCCACGTCGTGACAGTACTAGTCACGATATACACCCCCAGAGGGCCACGTCGTGACAGTACTAGTCACGATATACACCCCCAGAGGGCCACGTCGTGACAGTACTAGTCACGATATACACCCCCAGAGGGCCACGTCGTGACAGTACTAGTCACGATATACACCCCCAGAGGGCCACGTCGTGACAGTACTAGTCACGATATACACCCCAAAGGGCCATGTCGTGACAGTGTACTAGTCACGATATACACCCCAAAGGGTCACGTCGTGACAGTGTACTAGTCACGATATACACCCCCAGAGGGCCACGTCGTGACAGTGTACTAGTCACGATATACACCCCAAAGGGCCACGTCGTGACAGTGTACTAGTCACGATATACACCCCAAAGGGCCACGTCGTGACAGTGTACTAGTCACGATAAACACCCCAAAGGGCCACGTCGTGACAGTGTACTTGTCTTCAAACTAAAGGTGTATGAAAATGTCATGACGACGTTCTGATAACATTGATAAGAGTTGTTGACATGAAGAACATATTAATAACGTTGATAAGAGTTGTTGACATGAAGAACATGTTAATAACGTTGATGAGAGTTGTTGACATGAAGAACATATTAATAACGTTGATGAGAGTTGTTGACATGAAGAACATATTAATAACGTTGATGAGAGTTGTTGACATGAAGAACATATTAATAACGTTGATGAGAGTTGTTGACATGAAGAACATATTAATAACGTTGATGAGAGTTGTTGACATGAAGAACATGTTAATAACGTTGATGAGAGTTGTTGACATGAAGAACATGTTAATAACGTTGATGAGAGTTGTTGACATGAAGAACATGTTAATAACGTTGATGAGAGTTGTTGACATGAAGAACATGTTAATAACGTTGATGAGAGTTGTTGACATGAAGAACATATTAATAACGTTAATGAGAGTTGTTGACATGAAGAACATATTAATAACGTTGATGAGAGTTGTTGACATGAAGAACATATTAATAACGTTGATGAGAGTTGTTGACATGAAGAACATATTAATAACGTTGATGAGAGTTGTTGACATGAAGAACATATTAATAACGTTGATGAGAGTTGTATTCATCCACCATGTCAGAGGAAGAAAACAGGTGCTGATTGTAAAAAGCATTTGATTTAATGCAACATTTATTTTTGTCTGAATAAAAATCAAATGTGGAACGGCACTAGTACACGTTCATTACAGTGCATTATGGGGGAGGTGGTTGCCGTGTACAGTGCATTATGGGGGAGAAGGTTGCCGTGTGCAGTGCATTATGGGGGAGGTGGTTGCTGTGTACAGTGCATTATGGGGGAGGTAGTTGCTGTGTACAGTGCATTATGGGGGAGGTGGTTGCCGTGTACTGTGCATTATGGGGGAGGTTGTTGCCGTGTACAGTGCATTATGGGGGAGGTGGTTGCCGTGTACAGTGCATTATGGGGGAGGTGGTTGCCGTGTGCAGTGCATTATGGGGGAGGTGGTTGCTGTGTACAGTGCATTATGGGGGAGGTGGTTGCTGTGTACAGTGCATTATGGGGGAGGTTGTTGCCGTGTACAGTGCATTATGGGGGAGGTGGTTGCCGTGTACAGTGCATTATGGGGGAGGTGGTTGCTGTGTACAGTGCATTATGGGGGAGGTGGTTGCTGTGTACAGTGCATTATGGGGGAGGTGGTTGCCGTGTACAGTGCATTATGGGGGATGTGGTTGCCGTGTACAGTGCATTATGGGGGAGGTTGTTGCCGTGTACAGTGCATTATGGGGAGGTGGTTGCCGTGTACAGTGCATTATGGGGGAGGTGGTTGCTGTGTACAGTGCATTATAGGGGAGGTGGTTGCCTGGGGATGCAGTTAGGTTTGTATGCAGTCTGTTGATATACCAGGGCCTGGGGATGCAGTTAGGTTTGTATGCAGTCTGGTGATATACCAGGGCCTGGGGATGCAGTTAGGTTTGTATGCAGTCTGGTGATATACCAGGGCCTGGGGATGCAGTTAGGTTTGTATGCAGTCTGGTGATATACCAGGGCTGGGGATGCAGTTAGGTTTGTTTTCCTCCATCATCATTCACCACTAATTTTAAATCAGCACCAATCAATCAACACATGCTTTCCTTTGTACGTCTCAATACAATAATATATTAATGAATTAAATTAAATGATCCACGTTTTGTATGGAAATTAAAATAAAAAAAAACTTATCTCAACTGCGTTGACCACTCCAGTCAGCAGATGGCGATGTGCGTCTTTTAGGTTCAGGCGACGCTGCCAGAGTGTGACGTATAATCTAGTGGACGGGGCGCGTCATCAACATGAACAGTTCCACCACCTCGGTAGCTTACTAGCCAACAGAGCCGAAATATTGGAGCTCTTTAGGAGCTTTCAGAAGGTAGTGGGAACGGCTTTCTGGCGTATATATGTGTTTTAAACACCTTTATGTCGTCTAGCTGTTACCCCGTTTAATTTCATATTGACGTTGTTAGACATCTAGCTAGCTGGTTAAGTTAGCAATAAGACTAAGCTAGTCGCTGATGCTAGTTAGGTAGCAAGCTAACACCCCATGACAGGAGGTCACTAAGTTAACTCTCCTCCTGTTAAAGAAGAGGGGGTCTGCTGGACGGAGAAAGACACTCGAGAAAGAAGAGAAGGCTGTCACAGTAATTAAAAACAAGTAGAGGGTGAGGATGTTACAATAAAAGAGGAAGAGGTTACAGTGAAAGAAGAGGAAGACGCTTACAGAGTGAAAGAGGAGGAGGATGTTGGCTACCTTGAAAGAAGAAGAGGAGGAAGAGAAAGAGGAGGATGCAGTTTTTGGAATGAAGGAGGAAGGAGACATGACTGTTACAGTGAAAGAAGAGGAAGAAGAGGAGGAGATTACTGTCACATTGGAGGAGGATGAAGAAGAGAAGACTGGAGAACTGATTAACACCAGTAAGTACAGTGAGTACTATCTTATAAAACAGGGACATTGATCTGATTAACACCAGTAAATACAGTGAGTACTATATTATAAAACAGGGACATTGATCTGATTAACACCAGTAAGTACAGTGAGTACTATCTTATAAAACAGGGACATTGATCTGATTAACACCAGTGAGTACTATCTTATAAAACAGGGACATTGATCTGATTAACACCAGTAAATACAGTGAGTACTATCTTATAAAATAGGGACATTGATCTGATTAACACCAGTAAATACAGTGAGTACTATCTTATAAAACAGGGACATTGATCTGATTAACACCAGTAAATACAGTGAGTGCTATCTTATAAAATAGGGACATTGATCTGATTAACACCAGTAAATACAGTGAGTGCTGTCTTATAAAACAGGGACATTGATCTGATTAACACCAGTAAATACAGTGAGTGCTATCTTATAAAACAGGGACATTGATCTGATTAACACCAGTAAATACAGTGAGTGCTATCTTATAAAACAGGGACATTGATCTGATTAACACCAGTAAGTACAGTGAGTACTGTCTTATAAAACAGGGGTATTGATCTGATTAACACCAGTAAATACAGTGAGTACTATCTTATAAAACAGGGACATTGATCTGATTAACACCAGTAAATACAGTGAGTACTATCTTATAAAACAGGGACATTGATCTGATTAACACCAGTAAATACAGTGAGTACTATCTTATAAAACAGGGACATTGATCTGATTAACACCAGTAAATACAGTGAGTACTATCTTATAAAACAGGGACATTGATCTGATTAACACCAGTGAGTACTGTCTTATAAAACAGGGACATTGATCTGATTAACACCAGTAAATACAGTGAGCGCTATCTTATAAAACAGGGACATTGATCTGATTAACACCAGTAAATACAGTGAGTGCTATCTTATAAAACAGGGACATTGATCTGATTAACACCAGTAAGTACAGTGAGTACTATCTTATAAAACAGGGACATTGATCTGATTAACACCAGTAAATACAGTGAGTGCTATCTTATAAAACAGGGACATTGATCTGATTAACACCAGTAAATACAGTGAGCGCTATCTTATAAAACAGGGACATTGATCTGATTAACACCAGTAAATACAGTGAGTGCTATCTTATAAAACAGGGACATTGATCTGATTAACACCAGTAAATACAGTGAGTGCTATCTTATAAAACAGGGACATTGATCTGATTAACACCAGTAAATACAGTGAGTGCTATCTTATAAAACAGGGACATTGATCTGATTAACACCAGTAAATACAGTGAGTACTATCTTATAAAACAGGGACATTGATCTGATTAACACCAGTAAATACAGTGAGTACTATCTTATAAAACAGGGACATTGATCTGATTAACACCAGTAAATACAGTGAGTACTATCTTATAAAACAGGGACATTGATCTGATTAACACCAGTAAATACAGTGAGTACTATCTTATAAAACAGGGACATTGATCTGATTAACACCAGTAAATACAGTGAGTACTATCTTATAAAACAGGGACATTGATCTGATTAACACCAGTAAATACAGTGAGTACTATCTTATAAAACAGGGACATTGATCTGATTAACACCAGTAAATACAGTGAGTGCTATCTTATAAAACAGGGGCATTGATCTGATTAACACCAGTAAATACAGTGAGTACTATCTTATAAAACAGGGACATTGATCTGATTAACACCAGTAAATACAGTGAGTACCATCTTATAAAACAGGGACATTGATCTGATTAACACCAGTAAATACAGTGAGTACTATCTTACAAAACAGGGACATTGATCTGATTAACACCAGTAAATACAGTGAGTGCTATCTTATAAAACAGGGACATTGATCTGATTAACACCAGTAAATACAGTGAGCGCTATCTTATAAAACAGGGACATTGATCTGATTAACACCAGTAAATACAGTTAGTGCTATCTTATAAAACAGGGACATTGATCTGATTAACACCAGTAAATACAGTGAGTACTATCTGATAAAACAGGGACATTGATCTGATTAACACCAGTAAATACAGTGAGTACTATCTTATAAAACAGGGACATTGATCTGATTAACACCAGTAAATACAGTGAGTACTGTCTTATAAAACAGGGACATTGATCTGATTAACACCAGTAAATACAGTGAGTACTATCTTATAAAACAGGGACATTGATCTGATTAACACCAGTAAATACAGTGAGTACTATCTTATAAAACAGGGACATTGATCTGATTAACACCAGTAAATACAGTGAGTACTATCTTATAAAACAGGGACATTGATCTGATTAACACCAGTAAATACATTGAGTACTGTCTTATAAAACAGGGACATTGATCTGATTAACACCAGTAAATACAGTGAGTACTATCTTATAAAACAGGGACATTGATCTGATTAACACCAGTAAATACATTGAGTACTATCTTATAAAACAGGGACATTGATCTGATTAACACCAGTAAATACAGTGAGTACTATCTTATAAAACAGGGACATTGATCTGATTAACACCAGTAAATACAGTGAGTGCTATCTTATAAAACAGGGACATTGATCTGATTAACACCAGTAAATACAGTGAGTACTGTCTTATAAAACAGGGGCATTGATCTGATTAACACCAGTAAATACTGTGAGTACTATCTGATAAAACAGGGACATTGATCTGATTAACACCAGTAAATACAGTGAGTACTGTCTTATAAAACAGGGACATTGATCTGATTAACACCAGTAAATACAGTGAGTACTGTCTGATAAAACAGGGACATTGATCTGATTAACACCAGTGAGTACTGTGAGTACTATCTTATAAAACAGGGACACAAACTCTGCAGTTGTTGAACTAGTGTGTCATTTTAATTCTACACTTGGATATGTAGGAATTGGAAAAAAGCTAACGTTAATGGTTCAAATGCTTCATTAGATTTTTTTCACAACATTTTAAAACTTTGCTGAATATGAATATGAAATATAATGATAATAAATAAATAATATGAATCTCCGTAGTGCTTCGCTCAGTCTCTATACTCGACATCACAGCAAAGTCATTATATATATATTTTAAAACATGATTAAATATCAATGGTGTTATTATTAGCCCCTTCGTTTGTTGTTGTTGTTGTCAGTTAGACAGATTGATCTGACTGAAATTGTCACGTTCGTCATATGGATGAGACCAAGGCACAGCGTGATAAGTATACATTCTTCTTTTAATGAAGGAAAAACACTAAACGAACTAACAAAGAAACAAAACGAACGTGAAGCTATATAACACAAGTGCTGACAGGCAACATAGACAATAACAACCCCAAGAATTCCCCAAGGAATATGGCTACCTAAATATCGTTCCCAATCAGAGACAACGATAAACAGCTGCATCTGATTGAGAACCAATCTAGGCAACCATAGACATATAAACACCTAGACTAGAAAATCTCTAGACATACAAAACCCCCTAGACAATACAAAACCCCCTAGACAATACAACAACTAAACAAACCACCCTCGTCACACCCTGACCTAACCAACATAATAAAGGGTTAGGGTTACACCCTCGTCACACCCTGACCTAACCAACATAATAAAGGGTTAGGGTTACACCCTTGTCACACCCTGACCTAACCAACATAATAAAGGGTTAGGGTTACACCCTTGTCACACCCTGACCTAACCAACATAATAAAGGGTTAGGGTTACACCCTTGTCACACCCTGACCTAACCAACATAATAAAGGGTTAGGGTTACACCCTTGTCACACCCTGACCTAACCAACATAATAAAGGAAACAAAGATAACTAAGGTCAGGGCGTGACAGAAATATCTTATGATATCATGTATTACAGCCAACTCTGATTTCAAATGATGAAGAGGACAGAATCAAGACAAGGAAGGATAATTTTGATCTGGAATGTTCTAAAATAAAACAAGGCAGGAGAACAGGTTGTAATTGATATTGATATAAAACAGGTTGCAATTGATATTGATGGTAGAAGTGGAGATCAGTTGATGAATTGCCTGGCAGGGCTGTGGGACAGTGGAGATTAGGGATAATTCAAATGGAACTCTTAACAGCCATTACCCAGGGATCATCATGAAGAACTAACAGCCATTACCCAGGGATCATCATGAAGAACTAACAGCCATTACCCAGGGATCATCATGAAGAACTAACAGCCATTACCCAGGGATCATCATGAAGAACTAACAGCCATTACCCAGGGATCATCATGAAGAACTAACAGCTATTACCCAGGGATCATCATGAAGAACTAACAGCCATTACCCAGGGATCATCATGAAGAACTAACAGCCATTACCCAGGGATCATCATGAAGAACTAACAGCTATTACCCAGGGATCATCATGAAGAACTAACAGCCATTACCCAGGGATCATCATGAAGAACTAACAGCTATTACCCAGGGATCATCATGAAGAACTAACAGCCATTACCCAGGGATCATCATGAAGAACTAACAGCCATTACCCAGGGATCATCATGAAGAACTAACAGCCATTACTCAGGGATCATCATGAAGAACTAACAGCCATTACCCAGGGATCATCATGAAGAACTAACAGCTATTACCCAGGGATCATCATGAAGAACTAACTGCTATTACCCAGGGATCATCATGAAGAACTAACAGCTATTACCCAGGGATCATCATGAAGAACTAACAGCCATTACCCAGGGATCATCATGAAGAACTAACAGCTATTACCCAGGGATCATCATGAAGAACTAACAGCCATTACCCAGGGATCATCATGAAGAACTAACAGCTATTACCCAGGGATCATCATGAAGAACTAACAGCCATTACCCAGGGATCATCATGAAGAACTAACAGCCATTACCCAGGCATCATCATGAAGAACTAACAGCCATTACCCAGGGATCATCATGAAGAACTAACAGCCATTACCCAGGGATCATCATGAAGAACTAACAGCTATTACCCAGGGATCATCATGAAGAACTAACTGCTATTACCCAGGGATCATCATGAAGAACTAACAGCTATTACCCAGGGATCATCATGAAGAACTAACAGCTATTACCCAGGGATCATCATGAAGAACTAACAGCCATTACCCAGGGATCATCATGAAGAACTAACAGCCATTACCCAGGGATCATCATGAAGAACTAACAGCCATTACTCAGGGATCATCATGAAGAACTAACAGCCATTACCCAGGGATCATCATGAATAACTAACAGCTATTACCCAGGGATCATCATGAAGAACTAACTGCTATTACCCAGGGATCATCATGAAGAACTAACAGCTATTACCCAGGGATCATCATGAAGAACTAACAGCCATTACCCAGGGATCATCATGAAGAACTAACAGCTATTACCCAGGGATCATCATGAAGAACTAACAGCCATTACCCAGGGATCATCATGAAGAACTAACAGCTATTACCCAGGGATCATCATGAAGAACTAACAGCCATTACCCAGGGATCATCATGAAGAACTAACAGCTATTACCCAGGGATCATCATGAAGAACTAACAGCCATTACCCAGGGATCATCATGAAGAACTAACAGCCATTACCCAGGGATCATCATGAAGAACTAACAGCCATTACCCAGGGATCATCATGAAGAACTAACAGCCATTACCCAGGGATCATCATGAAGAACTAACAGCTATTACCCAGGGATCATCATGAAGAACTAACTGCTATTACCCAGGGATCATCATGAAGAACTAACAGCTATTACCCAGGGATCATCATGAAGAACTAACAGCTATTACCCAGGGATCATCATGAAGAACTAACAGCTATTACCCAGGGATCATCATGAAGAACTAACAGCCATTACCCAGGGATCATCATGAAGATCTAACAGCTATTACCCAGGGATCATCATGAAGAACTAACAGCTATTACCCAGGGATCATCATGAAGAACTAACAGCTATTACCCAGGGATCATCATGAAGAACTAACAGCCATTACCCAGGGATCATCATGAAGAACTAACAGCCATTACCCAGGGATCATCATGAAGAACTAACAGCCATTACTCAGGGATCATCATGAAGAACTAACAGCCATTACCCAGGGATCATCATGAAGAACTAACAGCTATTACCCAGGGATCATCATGAAGAACTAACTGCTATTACCCAGGGATCATCATGAAGAACTAACAGCTATTACCCAGGGATCATCATGAAGAACTAACAGCCATTACCCAGGGATCATCATGAAGAACTAACAGCTATTACCCAGGGATCATCATGAAGAACTAACAGCCATTACCCAGGGATCATCATGAAGAACTAACAGCTATTACCCAGGGATCATCATGAAGAACTAACAGCCATTACCCAGGGATCATCATGAAGAACTAACAGCTATTACCCAGGGATCATCATGAAGAACTAACAGCCATTACCCAGGGATCATCATGAAGAACTAACAGCCATTACCCAGGGATCATCATGAAGAACTAACAGCCATTACCCAGGGATCATCATGAAGAACTAACAGCCATTACCCAGGGATCATCATGAAGAACTAACAGCTATTACCCAGGGATCATCATGAAGAACTAACTGCTATTACCCAGGGATCATCATGAAGAACTAACAGCTATTACCCAGGGATCATCATGAAGAACTAACAGCTATTACCCAGGGATCATCATGAAGAACTAACAGCTATTACCCAGGGATCATCATGAAGAACTAACAGCCATTACCCAGGGATCATCATGAAGAACTAACAGCTATTACCCAGGGATCATCATGAAGAACTAACAGCTATTACCCAGGGATCATCATGAAGAACTAACAGCTATTACCCAGGGATCATCATGAAGAACTAACAGCCATTACCCAGGGATCATCATGTGCAAGTGCTGGTTAAGGAGTTGAGTTTCCAAAATGTTTTAGGGGGGGGGGGGGGTCGAGGTGAGGAGGAGGATTATTTAAGATGCTGTTTAAGATGTTTCTGATGTTTTCGAAGATGGGCAAGGTCTCTGTTGTCCTAGCTTCAGGGGGACGCGTGTCTCATCATTGGGGTGCCATGACAGAGAAGAGCTTGGACTGGGCTGAGCGGAATCCACACTCCCGTTAGGGTGGGAGGGCCAAGAGACCTGAGGTTGCAGAGCAGAGTGCTCCGGTTGGGGTGTAGGGTTTGAGCATAGCCTGAAAGTAAGGAGGGGCAGTTCCTCTTGCTGCTCTGTAGGCAAGTATTATTACCTGCGCTACTTCCTGTGTGAGGTAAGGTCGTAATCTACAGTTGTTGTAGACCACGACCCTGCAGGAGCGAGTCACTGATTTGACGTTTGCAGAGAACGTCAGGGTGTTGTCAAAGGGTCACGCCAACGTTCTTTGCACTCTGGGAGGAAGACACCGTGTCAACCGTGATGGAGAAGTCTATGAGCGGGCAGGCCTTTCCCTGGAGGAAGAGCAGCTCTGACTTCTCAAGGTTGAGTTTGAGGTGGCCGACATCCAAGTTTCCAGGCACGCAGAGATACATGTCTTTATCTGGGTGTCAGAAGGGGGGAAGGAGAAAAGTAGTTGAGTTTCATCCTCATAGCAGTGATAGGAGAGAACATGTGAGGATATGACAGAGCTGAGTGACTTGGTGTATAGACAGAAGAAGAAAGGGCCTAGAAGCAAGCCCTGGGGGACACCAGTAGCGAGAGTACGTAGTGCAGACACAGATCCTCTGAACGTCACCTGGTATGAGTGGCCTGTCAGGTAGGATTCAAGAGTGTTTCAGAGCCTGAGACGCCCAGTCCTGAGAGAATGGAGAATGGGGAGAGGAGGATGGAGACCAGTGGACTCAATAGGCTGAGTGGATGAGATCAGTGGACTCAATAGGCTTAGTGGATGAGACCACTGGACTCAATAGGCTGAGTGGATGAGACCAGTGGACTCAATAGGCTGAGTGGATGAGACCAGTGGACTCAATAGGCTGAGTGGATGAGACCAGTGGACTCAACAGGCTGAGTGGATGAGACCAGTGGACTCAACAAGCTGAGTGGATGAGACCAGTGGACTCAATAGGCTGAGTGGATGAGACCAGTAAACTCAATAGGCTGAGTGGATGAGACCAGTGGACTCAACAGGCTGAGCGGATGAGTAGTGGATGTCGTCAAAGTGGTTGAGAGAGAGAGAGAGAGTTTGCGGTGGTGCATGACCATCTGGGTACGGGCTGAGTGGTTAGGGGTTGGAGGAAAGAGAGACCGAAAAGGAAACAAAGTAGTGATTAGAGACCTGGAGGGGGGATGCAGTGAGATTAGTAGGAGAACAGCCTCTAGTAAAGATGAGGTCCAGCATATTGCCTGTCTTGTGAGTGGGAGGTGACTGTGAAAGTGGGAGGAGACTGTGAAAGTGGGAGGGGACTGGGAAAGTGGGAGGGGACTAGGAAAGTGGGAGGGGACTGGGAAAGGGTGTGGTCAAAAGAGACAAGTAGGGGAATGAGAGAGTTGGAAATAAATTAATTGAAGGCAGACGTCGGGAGGTTGAAGTCGCCAAGTACAAAGAGCGGTGAGCCATCGACAGGAAATTATCAAGGTCTCAAGATCATTGAGGAACTCTCCAAGGGCACCTGGTAGATGGCAATGTTAAGCTTGAGTGGAAAAGGGACAGCATGGAATTCAAATGTGGAGATGGACAGGTGAGGGAGAGGGAGAAAAGAGAAAATCTCCACATAGGAGAAATGTGTAGCCCTGTACCACCACCGCGATGACCAGTAGCAGTGTTCTCTGGGGTCATCCATTTCTCCATCAGGGCCAAAATGTCAAGGGACTGTAGGGCAGCATATAGGCTGAGATTAACTCAGTGTTCTTGAACAGCAGATCCGCAGTTCCAAACAATGCCAAAAATCCGGAATTCCACGCAGGGAACACTAAACCAGAGATCCGGAATTCCACGCAGGGAACACTAAACCAGAGATCCGGAATTCCACGCAGGGAACACTAAACCAGAGATCCGGAATTCCACGCAGGGAACACCAATCAACTACCGGCAATCAACAGAATCCAAATGTACAGTTGAGACGATGTTGAGACGATCTAGTCCGGAGTAAACAGTTTTATGTTGAGATGATCTAGTCCGGAGTAAACAGTTTTATGTTGAGACGATCTAGTCCGGAGTAAACAGTTTTATGTTGAGACGATCTAGTCCGGAGTAAACAGTTTTATGTTGAGACGATCTAGTCCGGAGTAAACAGTTTTATGTTGAGATGATCTAGTCCGGAGTAAACAGTTTTATGTTGAGATGATCTAGTCCGGAGTAAACAGTTTTATGTTGAGACGATCTAGTCCGGAGTAAACAGTTTTATGTTGAGACGATCTAGTCCAGATTAAACAGTTTTATGTTGAGACGATCTAGTCCGGAGTAAACAGTTTTATGTTGAGATGATCTAGTCCGGAGTAAACAGTTTTATAATTTGGAGCTTTAATTTAGGTTTCTCTGTTTAACCAAATACTCTGTCTTTGGCAGGAGAGAGACCACACTCTCACTCTGACAGCAGGAAGAGTCCTTCAGAGGAACCAGACTCAGAGACGCCCAAACCAGCGAGACGACATCCCTGCTCCCAGTGTAATAAGAGTTTTAAGTGGTTATGGAAGCTGAAAGAGCATGACAGAACACACACAGGAGAAAAGCCTTACCACTGCTCTCAGTGTGGAAAAGGTTTTACCAACTTAGGGAACCTAAAAAAACATACAAAATTACACACAGGCGAGAAGCCTTTCCAATGCTCCCAGTGTGGAAAGGGTTTTACACGGTTAGGGAACCTGAAGGACCATAAAAGAGTACACACAGGAGAGAAGCCTTTCCAATGCTCCCAGTGTGGAAATGGTTTTACTCAGTTAGGGAACCTGAAAAGGCATGAGAGAATGCACACAGGAGAGAAAACTTTCCAATGTTCCCAGTGTGGAAAGAGTTTCACACGGTTATGGAGCCTGAAAGAACATAAAATAGTTCACACAGGAGAGAAGCCTTTCCAATGTTCCCAGTGTGGAAAGGGATTTATTCTGTTAGGGAACTTGAAAAAGCATGAGCGAACACACACAGGAGAGAAGCCTTTCCAATGTTCCCAGTGTGAAAAGAGTTTTACACGGCTAGGGAGCCTGAAAGCTCATGAAAAGATACACACAGGGGAGACATCTTACCATTGCTCTCTGTGTGGAAAGAAATTTACCAAGTTAAAGAACCTAAAAAAACATATAAAATTACACACAGGAGAGAAACCTTTCCAATGCACCCAATGTGGAAAGAGTTTTACACGGTTAGGAAACCTGAAGGATCATAAAAGAATACACACAGGAGAGAAGCCTTTCCAATGTTCCCAGTGTGGAAAGAGTTTTACACGTTTAGGGAACCTGAAGGACCATCAAATAATGCACACAGGAGAGAAGCCTTTCCAATGTTCCCAGTGTGGAAGTGGTTTTACCCAGTTAGGAAACTTGAAAAGGCATGAGAGAACCCACACAGGACAGAGAACTTTCCAATGTTCCCTGTGTGGAAAGAGTTTTGCACAGTTAGGGAGTCTGAAAGAACATAAAATAGTACACACAGGAGAGAAGCCTTTCCAATGCACCCAATGTGGAAAGGTTTTTACCCTGTTAGGGAACTTGAAAAAGCATGAGAGAATACACACAGGAGAAAAGCCGTTCCAATGTTCCCAGTGTGGAAATAGTTTTAAAAGTTTAGGGAGCCTGAAGGAGCATGAAAGAACACACACAGGGGAGACATCTTACCATTGCTCTATGTGTGGAAAAGATTTTACCAAGTTAGGGAACCTAAAAAAACATGTAAAATTACACACAGGAGAGAAACCTTTCCAATGCTCCCAATGTGGAAAGGGTTTTACACGGTTAGGGAATCTGAAGGACCATAAATTAATACACACAGGCGAGAAGCCTTTCCAATGCTCCCAGTGTGGAAAGGGTTTTACCCAGATAGGGAACCTGAAAAGGCATGAGAGAACCCACACAGTCTTAACAATGACCCCAGGAGTTGAAACCAGTTCAGAAAACAGAACAGAAAACCGCAAAAAATGTGTTTTATTGAGGAACAGAAACAGAACCGGGAAAGAAAGTGATCTCTTGCGTTCTGGAACAGAAGCATTATTTTAATAGTATGGTAACCGGTTAATAACGTTCTTTTAAAGTAACTGTCCTGTGAAAATCTAACTTTTTAAAGTTAATCCTCTCCGAACTCATATCCAAATAATGTTGTTGACTCGTCCGATTCTCGTATTTGAGGCCAAAGCATAAATTACAGATGAAAAAATAATAATAATAATAAAACCTCTTTTTAAAAATTACTATATCCTCATAGAACATCTCCCTGAGGAGGATGAACTGGCCAATCCACGGTCTTGAGGAGAATGAGCTGGCCAATCCACGGTCTACTCGTGTTATTTTTTGTGTGACCGGTATACGCCCACACCATTCTATTAGGAAGGCGTTCTTAATATTTTGTCCACTCTGTGTTCCTCTGCATGATGTGTTGGTAGGAGCAGTATAGACCTAGTCTGTTCATTATATACATGATGTATTGTTACACCATGTAGGAGCAGTATAGACCTAGTCTGTTCATTATATACATGATGTATTGTTACACCATGTAGGAGCAGTATAGACCTAGTCTGTTCATTATATACATGATGTATTGTTACACCATGTAGGAGCAGTATAGACCTAGTCTGTTCATTATATACATGATGTATTGTTACACCATGTAGGAGCAGTATAGACCTAGTCTGTTCATTATATACATGATGTATTGTTACACCATGTAGGAGCAGTATAGACCTAGTCTGTTCATTATATACATGATGTATTGTTACACCATGTAGGAGCAGTATAGACCTAGTCTGTTCATTATATACATGATGTATTGTTACACCATGTAGGAGCAGTATAGACCTAGTCTGTTCATTATATACATGATGTATTGTTACACCATGTAGGAGCAGTATAGACCTAGTCTGTTCATTATATACATGATGTATTGTTACACCATGTAGGAGCAGAATAGACCTAGTCTGTTCATTACATATTTGTTAATCCGATTTGTTTGTTTGACTGAATTAATTATATTTATTATTATTATTAATTATATATCAAATTAATAAGACGTTGCCTTAAATGCAGATGTGTAGGAGATGTTTGTTTTAAATCATTAGAAATCTGCACTAATCAATCACTCACTCGCTTCTCTTTATATGTCTCAATGTAATATTGTTAGCTAATGAATTAAATGAATGAAAAATAAACTTTTTTGTTGTTGTCAACTTCCGGGTCAGTAGCATCAGTCAAACCTTACACACACACAGACACAGACAGACAGACAGACAAGTGCCTGATATACTATCTCTGATAAGCAGGAAAGTGCTAAGAATAGATATATATCTTAATATATGTAGCCTTAGAAATAAGGTTCATGAAATCAATAACTTGTTAACATCGGATAACGTTCATATACTGGCCACCTCTGAAACTCACTTAGATATTTACTTTGATACAGCAGGAGCAATACAGGGATATAACATCTACAGAAAAGACAGGAATGCCAATGGGGGAGGTGTTGCTGTTTACAATGGGGGAGGTGTTGCTGTTTACAATGGGGGAGGTGTTGCTGTATACAATGGGGGAGGTGTTGCTGTATGTTCAGAGCCATATTCCTGCTTAGAGAAGATCTCACATTAAATACTGTTGAAGTAATATGACTAGAGGTTAATCTGTTTAGAGAAGATCTCACATTAAATACTGTTGAATTGCTGTGGTTGCAAGTTCACCTGCCTCATATAAAGCCTCTTTTGCTAAAGGTCTATATGGGATATATATGGATATATATTGATATATAGAAATGTATATATGGCTATAGGCCACCAAGTGCTAAAGGTCTATATGGTATATATAGATATATATATACGACTATAGGCCACCAAGTGCTAAAGGTCTGTATGGGATATATATATATATATATATATATATATATATATATATATATATGGCTATAGGCCACCAAGTGCTAAAGGTCTATATGGGATATATATATAGATATCTAGACATATACAGTGCCTTGCGAAAGTATTCGGCCCCCTTGAACTTTGCGACCTTTTGCCACATTTTAGGCTTCAAACATAAAGATATAAAACTGTATTTTTTTGTGAAGAATCAACAACAAGTGGGACACAATCATGAAGTGGAACGACATTTATTGGATATTTCAAACTTTGTTAACAAATCAAAAACTGAAAAATTGGGCGTGCAAAATTATTCAGCCCCCTTAAGTTAATACTTTGTAGCGCCACCTTTTGCTGCGATTACAGCTGTAAGTCGCTTGGGGTATGTCTCTATCAGTTTTGCACATCGAGAGACTGAAATTTTTTCCCATTCCTCCTTGCAAAACAGCTCGAGCTCAGTGAGGTTGGATGGAGAGCATTTGTGAACAGCAGTTTTCAGTTCTTTCCACAGTCAGGTCTGGACTTTGACTTGGCCATTCTAACACCTGGATATGTTTATTTTTGAACCATTCCATTGTAGATTTTGCTTTATGTTTTGGATCATTGTCTTGTTGGAAGACAAATATCCGTCCCAGTCTCAGGTCTTTTGCAGACTCCATCAGGTTTTCTTCCAGAATGGTCCTGTATTTGGCTCCATCCATCTTCCCATCAGTTTTAACCATCTTCCCTGTCCCTGCTGAAGAAAAGCAGGCCCAAACCACGATGCTGCCACCACCATGTTTGACAGTGGGGATGGTGTGTTCAGGGTGATGAGCTGTGTTGCTTTTACGCCAAACATAACGTTTTGCATTGTTGCCAAAAAGTTCAATTTTGGTTTCATCTGACCAGAGCACTTTCTTCCACATGTTTGGTGTGTCTCCCAGGTGGCTTGTGGCAAACTTTAAACGACACTTTTTATGGATATCTTTAAGAAATGGCTTTCTTCTTGCCACTCTTCCATAAAGGCCAGATTTGTGCAATATACGACTGATTGTTGTCCTATGGACAGAGTCTCCCACCTCAGCTGTAGATCTCTGCAGTTCATTCAGAGTGATCATGGGCCTCTTGGCTGCATCTCTGATCAGTCTTCTCCTTGTATGAGCTGAAAGTTTAGAGGGACGGCCAGGTCTTGGTAGATTTGCAGTGGTCTGATACTCCTTCCATTTCAATATTATCGCTTGCACAGTGCTCCTTGGGATGTTTAAAGCTTGGGAAATCTTTTTGTATCCAAATCCGGCTTTAAACTTCTTCACAACAGTATCTCGGACCTGCCTGGTGTGTTCCTTGTTCTTCTTGATGCTCTCTGCGCTTTTAACGGACCTCTGAGACTATCACAGTGCAGGTGCATTTATACGGAGACTTGATTACACACAGGTGGATTGTATTTATCATCATTAGTCATTCAGGTCAACATTGGATCATTCAGAGATCCTCACTGAACTTCTGGAGAGAGTTTGCTGCACTGAAAGTAAAGGTGCTGAATAATTTTGCACGCACAATTTTTCAGTTTCTGATTTGTTAAAAAAGTTTGAAATATCCAATAAATGTCGTTCCACTTCATGATTGTGTCCCACTTGTTGTTGATTCTTCACAAAAAATACAGTTTTATATCTTTATTTTTGAAGCCTGAAATGTGGCAAAAGGTCGCAAAGTTCAAGGGGGTCAAATACTTTCGCAAGGCACTGTATATTTGACCAACAAGTCAGTATTCGATAATACAGCTCTGGAAAACAACGAAGAGACCAAAATTATCCCTTTCTCTGGTTTTAATATTTATCGGTATGTGTTTGGGTAAAATTAACATTTATGTTTCTATTCTATAAAATACTGACAACATTTCGCCCCCAAATTCCAAGTAAAAAATATTGTCATTTAGAGCATTTATTTGCAGAAAATGACAACTGGTCAAAATAACAAAAGAAGATGCAATGTTGTCAGACCGCGAGTAATGCAAAGAAAAGAAGGTTCATATACATTTTAAACTCATGTTTTAACTTTAGGAAAAGTTCAGAAATCAATATTTGGTGGAACAACCCTGATTTTTCCAATCACATCTTTCGTGCGTCTTGTCTCTCCACCAATCACATCTTGTCTCTCCACCAATCACATCTTGTCTCTCCACCAATCACATCTTGTCTCTCCACCAATCACATCTTGTCTCTCCACCAATCACATCTTGTCTCTCCACCAATCACATCTTGTCTCTCCACCAATCACATCTTGTCTCTCCACCAATCACATCTTGTCTCTCCACCGATCACATCTTGTCTCTCCATCAATCACATCTTGTCTCTCCACCAATCACATCTTGTCTCTCCACCAATCACATCTTGTCTCTCCACCGATCACATCTTGTCTCTCCACCAATCACATCTTGTCTCTCCACCGATCACATCTTGTCTCTCCACCGATCACATCTTGTCTCTCCACCAATCACATCTTGTCTCTCCACCAATCACATCTTGTCTCTCCACCAATCACATCTTGTCTCTCCACCAATCACATCTTGTCTCTCCACCAATCACATCTTGTCTCTCCACCGATCACATCTTGTCTCTCCACCGATCACATCTTGTCTCTCCACCAATCACATCTTGTCTCTCCACCAATCACATTGATGTTGGGTGACTTTATGCCACTCCTGTGGTGCAAAACATTCTAGCAGCGCGGCTTTGTTTGATGACTTGATGGTCCCATCGCCCTCAATCCAGAGGTTTTCAATGGGGGTTCAGGTCTGGAGATTGAGCAGGGTCTTGATCGGGTGGTGATCCATCCACACCTTGACTGACCTGGCTGTGTGGCATTTCCTGCTGGAAAGAAAAAAGCCAAACCTCAGAGTTGGGGAACATTGTAAGAACAAAAGGAAGCAAGTTTTCTTCCAGAACAACTTTGTACGTGGCTTGATTCATGCGTCCTTCACAAAAGACACATCTGTCCAATTCCAGCCTGCCCCAGATCCTCACAGATCCTCCACCAAATGTCACAGTGGGTGCGAGACACTGTGGCTTCTAGGCCTCTTTTTGATATTGGCAATCATTTCAATGACTATTTCACTACTAAAGTGGAAAAACTCCAAAGTGAAATGACAACATTGATCTGTGAAACATTATATTTTTTTGTATAAAAGATCTATTAATGAAATGGAAGGATTGCTGTTTTTTTGGTTAAAACCTCTTAAAACAACAGAGCACCTGTGGCGACTTGGCCTACCGCGTACACACGCATACGCCCCATAGCATCGACCAGAGTAAACACGCATACGCCCCATAGCATCGACCAGAGTAAACACGCATACGCCCCATAGCATCGACCAGAGTAAACACGCATACGCCCCATAGCATCGACCAGAGTAAACACGCATACGCCCCATAGCATCGACCAGAGTAAACACGCATACGCCGCATAGCATCGACCAGAGTAAACACGCATACGCCCCATAGCATCGACCAGAGTAAACACGCATACGCCCCATAGCATCGACCAGAGTAAACACGCATACGCCCCATAGCATCGACCAGAGTAAACACGCATACGCCCCATAGCATCGACCAGAGTAAACACGCATACGCCCCATAGCATCGACCAGAGTAAACACGCATACGCCGCATAGCATCGACCAGAGTAAACACGCATACGCCCCATAGCATCGACCAGAGTAAACACGCATACGCCCCATAGCATCGACCAGAGTAAACACGCATACGCCCCATAGCATCGACCAGAGTAAACACGCATACGCCCCATAGCATCGACCAGAGTAAACACGCATACGCCCCATAGCATCGACCAGAGTAAACACGCATACGCCCCATAGCATCGACCAGAGTAAACACGCATACGCCCCATAGCATCGACCAGAGTAAACACGCATACGCCCCATAGCATCGACCAGAGTAAACACGCATACGCCCCATAGCATCGACCAGAGTAAACACGCATACGCCCCATAGCATCGACCAGAGTAAACACGCATACGCCCCATAGCATCGACCAGAGTAAACACGCATACGCCCCATAGCATCGACCAGAGTAAACACGCATACGCCCCATAGCATCGACCAGAGTAAACACGCATACGCCCCATAGCATCGACCAGAGTAAATAAACCAAGGAAACCCAAGGCTCAAACCCACAGGAAACCGTGATAACCCGCATAAAAAAAAAACTGCATGCTGCCTAACAACCACATCCCATAACCATAGCAGCACTATGAGCCACACTGGGAGCAGCTACATACCATGCCATCAAACCTCACCGTTGTCAAGGCAAACCCAAACCTTACTGAGGTATGTCGGGAATCCCAACTCAGCTGCAGCACAGATATCACCATGCCGCTGAACAATGCTCAAGCAGCGGCCAAGACCCTGGAGTGGAGTGGAGCGCGCACAACGTTGTCAAGGCAACCCCTGTCCTTTGCTGCCGTACGCCTCCACGATCCGATGAGAAAGATGTTGTTTAGAAAGAGCCCTGAGCTGGATTAGTCAAACAAGACAAAAGAGCTGGTCACAAATGTGGATATCCTTGGTCCGCTGCTTAGAGAAAGGGAACACAGGACACGGGCCATGCAACCTCTCTGGGCCACTCAAGGACATTCAGAGACTTGTCCCGAAGCCACTCCTGCGTTGTCTTGGCTCTGCGTTTAGGTCGTTGTCCTGTTGGAAGGTGAACCTTCGCCTCCAGTCTGAGGTCCTAGGCGCTCTGGAGCAGGTTTTCATCAAGGATCTCTCTGTACTTTGCTTCGTTCATCTTTCCCTAGATCCTGACTAGTCTCCCAGTCCCTGCCGCTGAAAAAGATCCCAACAGCATGAAGCTGCCACCACCGTGCTTCACCGTAGGGATGGTGCCAGGTTTCCTCAAGATGTGAAGCTTAGCATTCAGGCCAAAGAGTTGAATATTGGTTTCATCAGACCAGAGAATCTTATTTTTCATGGTCTGAGAATCCTTTAGGTGCCTTTTGGCAAACTTCAAGCCGGCTGTAATGTGCCTTTTACTGAGGAGTGGCTTCTGTCTGGCCACTCTACCAAAAGCGCCCTGATTGGTGGAGTGCTGCAGAGATGGTTGTACTTCTGGAAGGTTCTCCTGTCTCCACAGAGGAACTCTGGAGCTCTGTCAGAGTGACCTTCAGGGTCTTGGTCATCTCCCTGACCAAGGCCCTTCTCCCCCGATTGGTCAGTTAGGCCGAGCGGCCATCTCTAGGAAAAGTCTTGGTTTGTCCCAAACGTCTTCCCTTTAAGAATGACAGGGGCCGACCTGCAATGCTGCGGACATGTTTTGGTACCCTTCCCCAGATCTGTGCCTCAACAAAATCCTGTCTCTGAGCTCTACGGACAATTCCTTGGATCTCATGGCTTGGTTTTTGCTCTGACATGCACTGTCAACTGTGGGACCTTATTTAGACAGGTGTGTGTCTTACCAGTCCACTCCTTTGCATGGCCTGATGCCCCTAATCTGGGTAACAGTCTCTTTAGGTAACAGTCCACTCCTTGTCATTACCAAAGAGGCTGGCCTTTCAGCGATCTCAACTATGAGAGTATACGTGCCTACATACAGATTGTAACATGTAATAATCAACTAACAACTGATAAGTCAATTCCGCAATAGAGTGAATATTGGAAGAACCGAGCCGCAACAGGAACCGGAAGTGCTGACTGCTAAGGGAACAGAGTGGAGTATTTTAAGGGGACATTTTGGTACAAACTTCATTACAAACCTAAAGGAACATTTCTTTGGAAGACTGTTGTGGAGGGAGAAGTAGATAGACACAATGTGTAGCTACAACACAGACTGCCATGGAAGGTTGAGTTAAAAGCTTTAGCGTGTAGCTACAACACAGACTGCTATGGAAGGTTGAGTTAAAAGCTATATAATGTAGCTACAACACAGACTGTTATGTAAGGTTGAGTTAATGCTAGCATGTAGCTACAACACAGACTGCCATGGAAGGTTGAGTTAATGCTAGCATGTAGCTACAACACAGACTGCTATGGAAGGTTGAGTTAATGCTAGCATGTAGCTACAACACAGACTGCTATGGAAGGTTGAGTTAATACTAGCATGTAGCTACAACACAGACTGCTATGGAAGGTTGAGTTAATGCTAGCATGTAGCTACAACACAGACTGCTATGGAAGGTTGAGTTAATGCTAGCATGTAGCTACAACACAGACTGCTATGGAAGGTTGAGTTAAAAGCTAGGATGTAGCTACAACACAGACTGCCATGGAAGGTTGAGTTAAAAGCTATTGAATGTGTAGCTACAACACAGACTGCTGTGGAAGGTTGAGTTAAAAGCTAGGATGTAGCTACAACACAGACTGCTATGGAAGGTTGAGTTAAAAGCTATTGAATGTGTAGCTACAACACAGACTGCTGTGGAAGGTTGAGTGAAAGCTAGGATGTAGCTACAACACAGACTGCCATGGAAGGTTGAGTTAAAAGCTATATAATGTAGCTACAACACAGACTGCCGTGGAAGGTTGAGTTAAAAGCTATTGAATGTGTAGCTACAACACAGACTGCTGTGGAAGGTTGAGTGAAAGCTAGGATGTAGCTACAACACAGACTGCTGTGGAAGGTTGAGTGAAAGCTAGGATGTAGCTACCTGTAGAATGACCAGCTAGTGTCGTCCAGGGAATGGATTGGAATGGAAAGTAAGAGGTTGGATATTGTGATGGCATGTTGTTAAAATTGCTTCATTGTTTTGTTGGTTGGTTCAGCGTTGTAATTAGTTGATATTGGTAGATAACTAGCTAATGAACTAACTGTAGCTAGCTATATGGTAACAGCAGCTAGCTAAACTAGCTAGCTAGCTAGATTACATTCAATTTGGCTCCATTGTGGCTAGTTAACTCTGTCTCACTAACGCTAGCTAGCTAGCTGTTTTAGATGCTAACCAGACAGGCCATCTTTTCTTTTCTAGCTAAACTAGGTAGCTAGCTATATAGTGTGAGTGTGGCCCAGCGTCTTTCCCGGCCCATCCCTGTGACCAGCGTTCTCTGGAATCAGCCATGGGTTTACACATCACTGGGACATTGTTATTGCATTATCATTAACAGACAGGTTTACACATCACTGGGACATTGTAATTACATTATCGTTAACAGGGTGGCAGGTAGCCTCGTGGTTAGAGCAGGTAGCCTCGTGGTTAGAGCAGGTAGCCTAGTGGTTAGAGCAGGTAGCCTAGCGGTTAGAGCAGGTAGCCTAGCGGTTAGAGCAGGTAGCCTAGCGGTTAGAGCAGGTAGCCTCGTGGTTAGAGCAGGTAGCCTAGCGGTTAGAGCAGGTAGCCTAGCGGTTAGAGCAGGTAGCCTCGTGGTTAGAGCAGGTAGCCTAGCGGTTAGAGCATTGGACTGGTAAACCCGAAAGGTTGAATCCCCGAGCTGACAAAGTAAAAAATCTGTCGTTCTGCCCCTGAACAGGGCAGTTAAGCCACTGTTCCTAAGCCAAAATCGTAAATAAGAATTTGTTTTTAAGTCAAATCAAATTCAGCTGATATCTCAAAGTGCTGTACAGAAACCCAGCCTAAAACCCCAAACAGCAAGCAATGCAGGTGTAGAAGCACGGTGGCTAGAAAAAACTACCTAGAAAGACCAAAACCTAGGAAGAAACCTAGAGAGGAACCAGGCTATGTGGGGTGGCCAGTCCTCTTCTGGCTGTGCTGGGTGGAGATTATAACAGAACATGGCCAAGATGTTCAAATGTTCATAAATGACCAGCATGGTCAAATAATAATAATCACAGTCGTTGTCGAGGGTGTAACACGTCAGCACCTCAGGAGTAAATGTCAGTTGGATTTTCATAGCCGGATTAACTGACTTGACATAAATAAAGGTTAAAAAAGTATTTATTTTTAAAACAAACATTACAGAATGTTTGTTGTTCCTGCATCGACTGATCACATCCGATATTATTCGGTGTGAACCTCTTTCCAGTGAAATCAACAGTGTCTTTCTAACCTCCAATGACAGACGTTTGTTTCTCCTGTGGTAAAATGACGAACTCAGGGGGGGGGGGGGGGATTTTCCATCTTCTTTGAAGCCACCTGTTCTTATGATGTCATCCTCACATCAGATAGCAGTGTATTAATTTGCTGCTACACAGATTACAGACACACAATCAGTCTGTTCATTTAGATGGAAAATCTAAAGGTTTTGTACTGAATAATCAGATGTGAGGTAAAATAAAGGTTAAATAAAGGTAAAATAAAAAAATAAAAAACCTGTCTGTTAATGTAATTACAATGTCTCAGTGATGTGTAAACCTGTCTGTTAATTGATCATGTAATTACAATGTCTCAGTGATGATGCAATCTCTATTGCACTCCACACTGCCCTTTCTCACCTGGACAAAATGACCAACTATGTTGAGAATGCTGTTCATTGACTACAGCTCAGCGTTCAACACCATAGTGCCCTCAAAGCTCATCACGAAGTTAATAAGGACCCCGGGACTAAACACCTCCCTCAACAACTGGATCCTGGACTTCCTGACGGGCCGCCTCCGGTACAGTAGGGGGCGGTGTTTCCACCTCTCGGTCCGTTGCGATCCGCCGATAAAAACTAAAAGAAGAACAACAACAACAGCCATCTCAGCCATCTCGGTAGCTTGCTCGTCAACATAGCGGAAACATTCAAGCTCTTAAAGACTCTTTCTGGTATTTTAGGCACTGTGTTTTGATCACATTTCTGTCGTTTAGCTAATTATCTCATTTAATTTCCTATTTAACTTTTTGTTGTTATTATTTAGCTGACGTGGCTGGTTAAGTTAGCATTAGCATAGTTAGCTAACTGTTAGCTATCATCCTTGACCATGAGTTCACCAAGCTACTCTCCTCCTGATGAAGAGGAGGGGGTCTGCTGGACGGAGAAAGAGGGTCTGTGGCTGAATGTTGTCGTGAAAGAGGAAGAGGAAGAAGAGGATGTCACAGTAACAAAAGTAGAGGAAGAGGAGGCTGTTACAGTAAAACAAGAAGTAGAGGGTGAGGCTGTTACAGTGAAAGAAGAGAAAGATGTTTTCAGAGTGAAAGAAGAGGAGGAAGAGGAAGAGGAGGATGTGACTGTGAAAGAAGAGGAGGAAGAGAAAGAGGATGATGCAGTTTTTGGAGTGAAGGAGGAGAAAGAGGAGGGGGAGATGCTTGTGACATTGAAAGATGAGGAGACAGGAGATCTGATTAACACCAGTAAGTACTGTCTTAAAAACAGGGGCATTTACTCCGCAGTTCTTGAACTGATGTGACAAATGCTATGAAAAGTACCCAGATTTTTAATTGATAAGAAATAGTAATTTCATATCCACAAAATTTGTCACATGCGCCGAATACAACAATACCATGTGTAACCGATGTGAAACGGCTAGCTTAGTTAGCGGTGCGCGCTAAATAGCGTTTCAATCGGTGACGTCACTTGCTCTGAGACCTTGAAGTAGTGGTTCCCCTTGCTCTGCAAGGGCCGAGGCTTTTGTGGAGCGATGGGTAACGATGCTTCGTGGATGACTGTTGTTGATGTATGCAGAGAGTCCCTGGTTCGCGCCCGGGTATGGGCGTGGGGACGGTAAAAAGTCATACTGTTACACATGAAATGCTTACTTACAAGCACTTAATTAACCAACATTGAATTTGACCTTTATTTAACTTGCAAGTCAGTTAAGAACACATTCTTATTTACAATTACGGCCTAGGAACGGTGGACTAACTGCCTTGTTCAGGGGCAGAACGACAGACTTTTCCTTGTCAGCTCAGGGATTCGATCCACCAACCGTTCGTTTACTAAGCCTAGTGGTTAGAGCGTCGGACATATACCACCCCAATACATTACAGTTCAAGAAGAGTTAAGAAAATATTTAGCAAATAAGCTTAAGTAAAAAGTAACACAATAAAATAACAACAAGGAGGCTTTATACAGGGGGTACCGCTATCGAGTCAGTGTGGAGGCTATATACAGGGGGTACCGCTATCGAGTCAGTGTGGAGGCTATATACAGGGAGTACCGAGTCAATGTGGAGGCTATATACAGGGGGTACCGAGTCAATGTGGAGGCTATATACAGGGGGTACCGCTATCGAGTCAGTGTGGAGGCTATATACAGGGGGTACCGCTATCGAGTCAGTGTGGAGGCTATATACAGGGGGTACCGCTATCGAGTCAGTGTGGAGGCTATATACAGGGGGTACCGCTATCGAGTCAGTGTGGAGGCTATATACAGGGGGTACCGCTATCGAGTCAGTGTGGAGGCTATATACAGGGGGTACCGCTATCGAGTCAGTGTGGAGGCTATATACAGGGAGTACCGAGTCAATGTGGAGGCTATATACAGGGGGTACCGAGTCAATGTGGAGGCTATATACAGGGAGTACCGAGTCAATGTGGAGGCTATATACAGGTGGTACCGAGTCAATGTGGAGGCTATATACAGGGGGTACCGAGTCAATGTGGAGGCTATATACAGGGGGTACCGGTACAGAGTCAATGTGGAGGCTATATACAGGGGGTACCGGTACAGAGTCAATGTGGAGGCTATATACAGGGGGTACCGGTACAGAGTCAATGTGGAGGCTATATACAGGGGGTACCGGTACAGAGTCAATGTTGAGGCTATATACAGGGGGTACCGAGTCAATGTGGAGGCTATATACAGGGTATTACGGTACAGAGTCAATGTGGAGGCTATATACAGGGGGTACCGGTATCGAGTCAGTGTGGAGGCTATATACAGGGGGTAACGGTACAGAGTCAATGTGGAGGCTATATACAGGGGCTACCGAGTCAATGTGGAGGCTATATACAGGGGGTACCGGTACAGAGTCAATGTGGAGGCTATATACAGGGGGTACCGAGTCAATGTGGAGGCTATATACAGGGGGTACCGGTACAGAGTCAATGTGGAGGCTATATACAGGGGGTACCGGTACAGAGTCAGTGTGGAGGCTATATACAGGGGGTACCGCTATCGAGTCAGTGTGGAGGCTATATACAGGGGGTACCGCTATCGAGTCAGTGTGGAGGCTATATACAGGGGGTACCGCTATCGAGTCAGTGTGGAGGCTATATACAGGGAGTACCGAGTCAATGTGGAGGCTATATACAGGGGGTACCGAGTCAATGTGGAGGCTATATACAGGGGGTACCGGTACAGAGTCAATGTGGAGGCTATATACAGGGGGTACCGGTACAGAGTCAATGTTGAGGCTATATACAGGGGGTACCGAGTCAATGTGGAGGCTATATACAGGGTATTACGGTACAGAGTCAATGTGGAGGCTATATACAGGGGGTACCGGTATCGAGTCAGTGTGGAGGCTATATACAGGGGGTAACGGTACAGAGTCAATGTGGAGGCTATATACAGGGGCTACCGAGTCAATGTGGAGGCTATATACAGGGGGTACCGGTACAGAGTCAATATGGAGGCTATATACAGGGGGTACCGAGTCAATGTGGAGGCTATATACAGGGGGTACCGGTACAGAGTCAATGTGGAGGCTATATACAGGGGGTACCGGTACAGAGTCAATGTTGAGGCTATATACAGGGGGTACCGAGTCAATGTGGAGGCTATATACAGGGTATTACGGTACAGAGTCAATGTGGAGGCTATATACAGGGGGTACCGGTATCGAGTCAGTGTGGAGGCTATATACAGGGGGTACCGGTACAGAGTCAATGTGGAGGCTATATACAGGGGCTACCGAGTCAATGTGGAGGCTGTATACAGGGGCTACCGAGTCAATGTGGAGGTTATATACAGGGTATTACGGTACAGAGTCAATGTGGAGGCTATATACAGGGGGTACCGGTATCGAGTCAGTGTGGAGGCTATATACAGGGGGTACCGGTACCGAGTCAAGGTGGAGGCTATATACAGGGGGTACCGAGTCAATGTGGAGGCTATATACAGGGTGTTACGGTACAGATTCAATGTGGAGGCTATATACAGGGGGTACCGAGTCAAGGTGGAGGCTATATACAGGGGGTACCGAGTCAATGTGGAGGCTATATACAGGGGGTACCAAGTCAATGTGGAGGCTATATACAAGGGGTACAGGTTAGTTGAGGTAATTTGTACATGTAGGTAGGGGTGAAGTGACTATGCATAGATAGATAATAAACAACAATTAGCAGCAGTGTACAAAACAAATGGAGGATGGGGGGGGTCAATGTATCAATGTAAATAGTCCGGTGGCCATTTGATTCATTGTTCAGGAGTCTTATGGGTTGGGGGTAGAAGCTGTTGAGGAGCCTTTTGGACTTGGCGCTCCAGCACAGCTCGCCGTGCGGTAGCAGAGAGAAATCAGTCTATGACTTGGGTGACTGGAGTTTCTTTCAAAAATGTTTGGCCTTCCTCTGACACCTCCTGGTATATTGTTCCATTTTACATTAAGAATGATCCCACATCTAGAAAAGGCACTGAAAACATTTGAAAAAAGGTTGTTTTATCTTGACGGTAAAACCTCAACACCAAAGTTTTTTTTTCAGCTTTGAAATAGTTCCCACTAAAGAGGACAATCACAACTCTATCAATAACCTTATAATAGAACAGCTGATTGGCTGATTGCCCGGGGCGCAGGGTAGCCTAGTGGTTAGAGCGTTGGGCTAGAAACCGAAAGGTTGCAAGTTCAAATCCCATAGCTGACAAGGTACAAAATCTGTCCCTGAACAAGGCAGAACGACAGATTTGTTCCAAGGCCGTCATTGTATAATAAGAATTTGTTCTTAACTGACTTGCCTCGTGAAATAAAGGTTAAATAAATAAAACCTCTTATGTGGATGACAACCATAGGTGTTAATTTGACTCCAAAGAGGGAAGTGGCCATAATGGCCATAATGGGCTTCTTAAAGGTTACGCAGTTTTCACATTTATGAGTTAGCACAATAGAATCGCTTCTAACAGAGAGTCACCTTGAATTGATTCAGAACACCAACATCAATACTGTCATTAACCTAACTTCAATAAAGAGTCATATTGAATTGATTCAGAACACTAACTTCAATAAAGAGTCATTTTGAAATGATTCAGAACACTAACATCAATACTGTCATTAACATGACTCTTCAATAAAGAGTCACCATGAATTGCTTCAGAACACTAACATCAATACTGTCATTAACATGACTCTTCAATAAAGAGTCACCATGAATTGATTCAGAACACCAAGTCAGTTCTCTCATTAACCTGGCTCTTCAATAAAGAGTCATTTTGAATTGATTCAGAACACCAAGTCAGTTCTCTCATTAACCTGGCTCTTCAATAAAGAGTCATTTTTTAATTGATTCAGAACACCAAGTCAGTTCCCTCATTAACCTGGCTCTTCAATAAAGAGCCACCATGAATTGATTCAGAACACCAAGTCAGTTCTCTCATTAACCTGGCTCTTCAATAAAGAGTCATTTTGAATTGATTCAGAACACCAAGTCAGTTCTCTCATTAACCTGGCTCTTCAATAATTATGACTTAGTTTAAAATATCATCAGCTGATCCAGGAAGTAATTTTCTGAATGACATTTAAGTGTTGTTGTGATACAGCACGACATGCAACAACAGCCAAAGTGCTGGAAAAAACTGTGTTCACAAAGAATGTAATTCGCTACGCTGGTGAAGACAGTTGGTTGCGTGCTCCACGTTGGCCCTAATATCCCTACATTGATGTTCATCATCTGTTATTGTGTGATTGATTTACAGGAGGGTCTGCTTGATTTACAGCAGGGTCTGATTGATTTACAGCAGAGTCTGGTTGATTTACAGTAGGGTCTGGTTGATTTACAGTAGGGTCTGGTTGATTTACAGTGGGGTCTGGTTGATTTACAGTAGGGTCTAGTCTGGTTGATTTACAGTAGGGTCTGGTTGATTTACAGCAGGGTCTGCTTGATTTACAGCAGGGTCTGATTGATTTACAGCAGAGTCTGGTTGATTTACAGTAGGGTCTGGTTGATTTACAGTAGGGTCTGGTTGATTTACAGTAGGGTCTGGTTGATTTACAGCAGGGTCTAGTCTGGTTGATTTACAGTGGGGTCTGGTTGATTTACAGTAGGGTCTAGTCTGGTTGATTTACAGTAGGGTCTGGTTGATTTACAGCAGGGTCTGGTTGATTTACAGCAGGGTCTGGTTGATTTACAGCAGGGTCTATTCTGGTTGATTTACAGCAGTGTCTAGTCTGGTTGATTTACAGCAGAGTCTAGTCTGGTTGATTTACAGCAGGGTCTAGTCTGGTTGATTTACAGCAGGGTCTAGTCTGGTTGTACAGCAGGGTCTAGTCTGGTTGATTTACAGCAGGGTCTAGTCAGGTTGATTTACAGCAGAGTCTAGTCTGGTTGATTTACAGCAGAGTCTGGTTGATTTACATCAGGGTCTAGTCTGGTTGATTTACAGCAGCGTCTAGTCTGGTTGATTTACAGCAGGGTCTAGTCTGGTTGATTTACAGCAGGGTCTAGTCTGGTTGATTTACAGTAGGGTCTGGTTGATTCACAGCAGGGTCGGGTTGATTTACAGCGGGGTCTAGTCTGGTTGATTTACAGCGGGGTCTAGTCTGGTTGATTTACAGCGGGGTCTAGTCTGATTGATTTACAGCGGTGTCTAGTCTGGTTGATTTACAGCAGTGTCTGGTTGATTTACAGCAGGGTCTAGTCTGGTTGATTTACAGCAGGGTCTAGTCTGGTTGATTTACAGCAGGGTCTAGTCTGGTTGATTTACAGCAGGGTCTAGTCTGGTTGATTTACAGTAGGGTCTAGTCTGGTTGATTTACAGCAGGGTCTAGTCTGGTTGATTTACAGCAGTGTCTGGTTGATTTACAGCATGGTCTAGTCTGGTTGATTTACAGTAGGGTCTGGTCTGGTTGATTTACAGTAGGGTCTAGTCTGGTTGATTTGCTAAACGACTAATCTGTACCTCCGCACATTGACTCTGTACTGGTACCCCCTGTATAAAGCCTCCACATTGACTCTGTACTGGTACCCCCTGTATATAGCCTCCACATTGACTCTGTACTGGTACCCCCTGTATATAGCCTCCACATTGACTCTGTACCGGTACCCCCTGTATATAGCCTCCACATTGACTCTGTACTGGTACGCCCTGTATATAGCCTCCACATTGACTCTGTACCGGTACCCCCTGTATATAGCCTCCACATTGACTCTGTACCGATACCCTCTGTATATAGCCTCCACGTTGACTCTGTACCGATACCCCCTGTATATAGCCTCCACATTGACTCTGCACCGGTACCCCCTGTATATAGCCTCCTCGTTGACTCTGTACCGGTACCCCTTGTATATAGCCTCCACATTGACTCTGTACTGGTACCCCCTGTATGTAGCCTCCACATTGACTCTGTACCTGTACCCCCTGTATATAGCCTCCACATTGACTCTGTACCGGTACCCCCCTGTATATAGCCTCCACATTGACTCTGTACCGGTACCCCCTGTATATAGTCTCCACAATGACTCTGTACCGGTACCCCCTGTATATAGCCTCCACATTGACTCTGTACTGGTACCCCCTGTATATAGCCTCCACATTGACTCTGTACCTGTACCCCCTGTATATAGTCTCCACAATGACTCTGTACCGGTACCCCCTTTATATAGCCTCCACATTGACTCTGTACCGGTACCCCCTGTATATAGTCTCCACAATGACTCTGTACCAGTACCCCCTGTATATAGCCTCCACATTGACTCTGTACCGGTACCCCCTGTATATAGTCTCCACATTGACTCTGTACCGGTACCCCCTGTATATAGCCTCCACATTGACTCTGTACCGGTACCCCCTGTATATAGCCTCCACATTGACTCTGTACCGGTACCCCCTGTATATAGCCTCCACATTGACTCTGTACCGGTACCCCCTGTATATAGCCTCCACATTGACTCTGTACCGGTACCCCCTGTATATAGTCTCCACATTGACTCTGTACCGGTACCCCCTGTATATAGCCTCCACATTGACTCTGTACCGGTACCCCCTGTATATAGCCTCCACATTGACTCTGTACCGGTACCCCCTGTATATAGCCTCCACATTGACTCTGTACCGGTACCCCCTGTATATAGCCTCCACATTGACTCTGTACCGGTACCCCCTGTATATAGCCTCCACATTGACTCTGTACCGGTACCCCCTGTATATAGCCTCCACATTGACTCTGTACCCCCTGTATATAGCCTCCACATTGACTCTGTACCGGTACCCCCTGTATATAGTCTCCACAGTGACTCTGTACCGGTACCCCCTTTATATAGCCTCCACATTGACTCTGTACCGGTACCCCCTGTATATAGTCTCCACAATGACTCTGTACCAGTACCCCCTGTATATAGCCTCCACATTGACTCTGTACCGGTACCCCCTGTATATAGTCTCCACATTGACTCTGTACCGGTACCCCCTGTATATAGCCTCCACATTGACTCTGTACCGGTACCCCCTGTATATAGCCTCCACATTGACTCTGTACCGGTACCCCCTGTATATAGCCTCCACATTGACTCTGTACCGGTACCCCCTGTATATAGCCTCCACATTGACTCTGTACCGGTACCCCCTGTATATAGTCTCCACATTGACTCTGTACCGGTACCCCCTGTATATAGCCTCCACATTGACTCTGTACCGGTACCCCCTGTATATAGCCTCCACATTGACTCTGTACCGGTACCCCCTGTATATAGCCTCCACATTGACTCTGTACCGGTACCCCCTGTATATAGCCTCCACATTGACTCTGTACCGGTACCCCCTGTATATAGCCTCCACATTGACTCTGTACCGGTACCCCCTGTATATAGCCTCCACATTGACTCTGTACCCCCTGTATATAGCCTCCACATTGACTCTGTACCGGTACCCCCTGTATATAGCCTCCACATTGACTCTGTACCGGTACCCCCTGTATATAGCCTCCACATTGACTCTGTACCGGTACCCCCTGTATATAGCCTCCACATTGACTCTGTACCGGTACCCCCTGTATATAGCCTCCACATTGTTAGGTAATCTTATTGTGTATATTTTATTTTATATTTTAGTTAATATTTCTTAACTCTGCATTGTTGGTTAAGGGCTGGTCAGTCAGCATTTCACTGTGAGGTCTACACCTGTTAGTTAAGGGCTGGTCAGTCAGCATTTCACTGTGAGGTCTACACCTGTTAGTTAAGGGCTGGTCAGTCAGCATTTCACTGTGAGGTCTACTACACCTGTTGTATTCAGCATTTCACTGTGAGGTCTACTACACCTGTTGTATTCAGCATTTCACTGTGAGGTCTACTACACCTGTTGTATTCAGCATTTCACTGTGAGGTCTACTACACCTGTTGTATTCAGCATTTCACTGTGAGGTCTACTACACCTGTTGTATTCAGCATTTCACTGTGAGGTCTACTACACCTGTTGTATTCAGCATTTCACTGTAAGGTCTACTACACCTGTTGTATTCAGCATTTCACTGTGAGGTCTACTACACCTGTTGTATTCAGCATTTCACTGTGAGGTCTACTACACCTGTTGTATTCAGCATTTCACTGTGAGGTCTACTACACCTGTTGTATTCAGCATTTCACTGTGAGGTCTACTACACCTGTTGTATTCAGCATTTCACTGTGAGGTCTACTACACCTGTTGTATTCAGCATTTCACTGTGAGGTCTACTACACCTGTTGTATTCAGCATTTCACTGTGAGGTCTACTACACCTTTTGTATTCATCATGTGACAAATAACATTTGATTTGATTTACAGCAGTGTCTAGTCTGGTTGATTTACAGCAGTGTCTAGTCTGGTTGATTTACAGCGGGGTCTAGTCTGGTTGATTTACAGCAGTGTCTAGTCTGGTTGATTTACAGCAGTGTCTAGTCTGGTTGATTTACAGCAGGTCTAGTCTGGTTGATTTACAGCAGGTCTAGTCTGGTTGATTTACAGCAGGTCTAGTCTGGTTGATTTACAGCAGGGTCTAGTCTGGTTGATTTACAGCAGGTCTAGTCTGGTTGATTTACAGCAGGTCTAGTCTGGTTGATTTACAGCAGGTCTAGTCTGGTTGATTTACAGCAGGTCTAGTCTTGTTGATTTACAGCAGGTCTAGTCTGGTTGATTTACAGCAGTCTGGTTGATTTACAGCAGGTCTAGTCTGGTTGATTTACAGCAGGGTCTAGTCTGGTTGATTTACAGCAGGTCTAGTCTGGTTGATTTACAGCAGGTCTAGTCTGGTTGATTTACAGCAGGTCTAGTCTGATTTGATTTACAGCAGGGTCTGGTTGATTTACAGTAGGGTCTGGTTGATTTACAGCAGGGTCTAGTCTGGTTGATTTACAGCAGAGTCTGGTTGATTTACAGCAGGGTCTAGTCTGGTTGATTTACAGTAGGGTCTAGTCTGGTTGATTTACAGTAGGGTCTGGTTGATTTACAGCAGGTCTAGTCTGGTTGATTTACATCAGAGTCTGGTTGATTTACAGCAGGGTCTAGTCTGGTTGATTTACAGTAGGGTCTGGTTGATTTACAGTAGGGTCTGGTTGATTTACAGCAGGGTCTAGTTGATTTACAGCAGGGTCTAGTCTGGTTGATTTACAGCAGGTCTAGTCTGGTTGATTTACAGCAGGGTCTGGTTGATTTACAGCAGGGTCTGGTTGATTTACAGTAGGGTCTGGTTGATTTACAGCAGGTCTAGTTAGATTTAACTGAGAAAGCATCAAGGTAATGTGTTTTCAAATGTTTCTGTGTCAGTTTGGACACACAGAGATACTTAGCTCATAATGTGTAGAGAACTGTTCCTTGATGGATAGGCTATTGTACAAAACACAGAGATATTTTCCTTTATTCAGGACATTTAGAATGACAACACATTACAGAGTAGCCTAGTGGGATTATTCACAAAATTATCTGGTGATCAGGTTATGAAATGTCATGACAAAGACATTTTAGTTTCCATGTTTCACCTGAAATATTAAATGATTTATAGTCCTCGGTCTGTTGTACGGGTCCTACAGTAGGTCGGTGTTGTAAGTTATGGGTTCTACAGTAGGTCTGTGTTGTAAGTTATGGGTTCTACAGTAGGTCTGTGTTGTATGTTATGGGTCCTACAGTAGGTCTATGTTGTAAGTTATGGGTCCTACAGTAGGTCTATGTTGTATGTTATGGGTCCTACAGTAGGTCTGTGTTATTGTTTGGTGAAGTTATGGGTCCTACAGTAGGTCTATGTTGTAAATTATGGGTCCTACAGTAGGTCTATGTTGTAAGTTATGGGTCCTACAGTAGGTCTATGTTGTATGTTATGGGTCCTACAGTAGGTCTGTGTTATTGTTTGGTGAAGTTATGGGTCCTACAGTAGGTCTATGTTGTTAGGTGAATTTATGGGTCCTACAGTAGGTCTATGTTGTCATCTGAGACCATTCAACAGTCTAGATTTACCAGGTTATTACTGCTAAACAATAAACCGTTTTTGTTGTTTTGATTATTTCTTACATTCTCTAAGAGACTATTTGGTTGTGATAATTGCAAAATATGTATTTTGGATGCAGCAGTTGTTAGCTTAAATGCTAATGCTAGGCTGGAAGCATATCTGTTAGCTAGAATGCTAAAGCTTATTGACATAGGCTGGTAGCAAAGCTGTTAGCTTGAATGCTAATGCTAGGCTGTTAGCAAAGCCGTTAGCTAGAATGCTAACGCTTATTGACATAGGCTGGTAGCATAGCTGTTAGCTAGAATGCTAACGCTTATTGACATAGACTTGTAGCAAAGCTGTTAGCTAGAATGCTAATGCTAGGCTGGTGGCAAAGCTGTTAGCTGAAATGCTAACGCTTATTGACATAGACTGGTAGCAAAGCTGTTAGCTAGAATGCTAATGCTAGGCTGGTAGCAAAGCTGTTAGATGGAATGCTAGCGCTTATTGACATAGACTGGTTGCAAAGCTAGTCAAAGAGCTTTTTACTGGTTGAAATTAAAGTTGTTGTTTTTTAAGTATAAAGCAGTTGATTTGAAACAATGGCACAAACAAGCCTTTACAATTATAATCCAAAAGTAGTGTGAAATTCACTCACAAGCAACCTGTAAATGGAGGCTATTTTTGCTGTCAGTCTATGAGAACTCCCCTGGGTTTTCCCCCACGGTGGTGAATTAGTACCTAGGGTTTTTACAGCTGTATTAACTAGAATCATCCACTACACTACTGTGAGAAATAAATTTTATTTTTTTATCTTTATTTAACTAGGCAAGTCAGTTAAGAACAAATTCTTATTTACAATGACGGCCTAGGAACAGTGGGTTAACTGCCTGTTCAGGGGCAGAACGACAGATTTGTACCTTGTCAGCTCGGGGATTTGAACTTGCAACCTTACGGTTACTAGTCCAATGCTCTAACCACTAGGCTACCCTGCCGCCCCAAATCAAGACAAGACATGGCTGGTTTTGCTCACTTGAATGTCCTTAAGACAGTTTTCAAGTAAGTTTGTAAAAGCATTTTTAAACATTTCATTACAGACTTAAATTGTTATAAAACATCACGGGCAATCACCTTTTACCTCAGATAAACAGTGGATTACCGCTGTTGTGGGCCTTTAACCATCTGTCTGACTTTGTTGTTCACACAGGAGAGAGACGGGACTATAGTGGATCCTCTGGGGATCCTCAACAACCTCATGATACTGACGAGGCAGAGCAGAGTCTCTCCGCATCGGAACAACCCAAGAAACACCAGCGGAGAATCACAGGAAAGACACCTCACTGCTGCGCTGACTGTGGGAAGAGTTACTCAAGATCAGATTCACTAAAACTACACCAGAGAATTCACACAGATGATAAATCTCACTGCTGCTCTGACTGTGGGAAGAGACTTACCTCTTCGGCAGACCTTATAAGACACCAGAGAATCCATACAGGAGAGAAACCGTATAGCTGTGATCAGTGTGGGAAGAGTTTTAATGTTCCAAGCAGCCTGAAAACACATCAGAGAATACACACAGGAGAGAAGCCTTATAACTGTTATCAATGTGGGAAGAGTTTTTCTTCATCAAGCCGTCTGACTACACACCAGAGAATACACACAGGAGAGAATCCTTATATCTGTGATCAATGTGGGATGAATTTTACTACATCTAGCCAGCTGACTTTACACCAGAGAACACACACAGGAGATAAGCCTTATAGCTGTAATCAATGTGGGAAGAGTTTTGCTCACTCACGCAGCATGACAGCACACCTGAGAATACACACTGGAGAGAAACCTCACTGTTGCTCTGACTGTGGGAAGGGATTCCACTCTTCAGCAGACCTTAAAATACATCAGAGAATCCATACAGGAGAGAAACCTTATAGCTGCTCTGACTGTGGAAAGAGCTTTTCAAAATCATCTACATTACAATCACACCAGAGAATTCACACCGGAGAGAAACCTTATAGCTGCTCTGACTGTGGGAAGACCTTTTCAAAATCATCTACATTACAATCACACCAGAGAATTCACACTGGGGAGAAACCTTATAGCTGTTTTCAATGTGGGAAGAGTTTTACTGAATCTAGACGGCTAACTACACACCAGAGAACACACACCGGAGTGAAACCTTACCACTGCTCTGACTGTGGAAAGAGATTTGTTTCTTCAGGACATTTAAAATCACACCAGAGAACACACACAGGAGAGAAGCCTTATAGCTGTGATCAATGTGGGAAGAGCTTTACTCACTCAAGCAGCCTGACTATACACCAGAGAAAACACACAGGAGAGAAACCTTATAGCTGTGATCAATGTGGGAAGAGTTTTGTTACATCTAGTCAGCTGACTATACATCAGAGAACACACACAGGAGAGAAATCTCATAGCTGTGATCAATGTGGGAAGTGTTTTGTTACATCTAGCCGTTTGACAATACACCAGAGAACACACACAGGAGAGAAACCTTACAGCTGTGATCAATGTGGGAAGAGTTTTGTTACATCTAGCAGTCTGACTATACACCAGAGAACACACACAGGAGAGAAACCTTATAGATGTGCTCAATGTGGGAAGTGTTTTACTACATCGAGCCATCTGACTATACACCAGAGAACACACACAGGACAGAATCCTTATAGTTGAAATCAATCTGGGAAGAATTTTGCTCAGCCAAACTAGCTGATATCACACCAGAGAACACACACAGGAAATAAATATTGTAGCTGTGATCAATGTGACAAGAGATACTCTGGTAAAAAGATATCTGATTAAACATCAGAAAATACATGAAGGAGTTGTTTCACGATATCAATTAATTAATGTCACAACGTAGAACGTTGTAGAAGGGGTATTTTAATTATGTCATAATGTAGAATGTTGTAGAAGGGGTATTTTAATGATGTCATAATGTAGAATGTTGTAGAATGTGTATTTTAATTATGTCATAATGTAGAATGTTGTAGTAGGAGTATTTTAGTTCATCATGTCACAATGTAAAATATATATTGAGTGAGAGATCCTACCTTCCGTGTCTTTGTCCACTACTTTAGTACACAAAACCTACAGACAAGAACAGTATCCTACACGCTTCAAGTGCGCATCCCACATTTCTGAGGGATTTCCGTTCACACAATTTCTGAGACTGAAGCTCTTGTGTGTCGTAGTAAAACAGAGGCTGAAAATGAAGAGGAAGTTTGAGGCTCATCGCCCCCTCCCCTAACGAATGGCTTGATGATGTTCTCAGTAGAAATGTAGAAGGAGTTTGAGGCTCATCGCCCCCCCCTAAAGAATGGCTTGATGATGCTCTCAGTAGAAATCTAGAAGGAGTTTGAGGCTCATCGCCCCCTCCCCTAAAGAATGGCTTGATGATGTTCTCAGTAGAAATGTAGAAGGAGTTTGAGGCTCATCGCCCCCTCCCCTAACGAATGGCTTGATGATGTTCTCAGTAGAAATCTAGAAGGAGTTTGAGGCTCATCGCCCCCTCCCCTAAAGAATGGCTTGATGATGCTCTTAGTAGAAAAGGCTCATCCTCATCTTGAAGAGACGTCGCTCTAGTCTTGATGAGACGTTGCTCTAGTCTTGATGCCATGTCATCCCTCTAGTCTCGATGCGACGTCCTCCCTCTAATGTTAGTTGACAGATAAGAACACGAGACTTTAAGGGGAAATTACCCAACATCCCCTATTGCATGTCATTTCTCAGAGGCCCTGTCTCCTCCATGTCCTTCTGCTCTATACAGTAGATAAACCTTCAGGTAGGGGTGGTTCTCAAAGGCCCTGTCTCCTCCATGTCCTGTTCTATACAGTAGATAAACCTTCAGGTAGGGGTGGTTCTCAGAGGCCCTGTCTCCTCCATGTCCTGTTCTATACAGTAGATAAACCTTCAGGTAGGGGTGGTTCTCAGAGGCCCTGTCTCCTCCATGTCCTTCTGTTCAGCAGATAAACCTTCACGTAAGGTTGGTCATCTTGTACTTAGTCTTCTTCACCCAGAATGCAGGTGGATGTTCTATTTAAAAACTCTCCACTCATCAGGCGTGAATGAAGAATTGTTATTTGAGTGTTTTCTGTAAGTGGTATATTGCCTGTTATTGGTGTTCCATACCTCCCTCTAGTGGTGCCTCTAGCTCCCTACTCCTACCATCCTGTTTTATTTATTCTGAGGAAACGTTCCCATGTATAAGCAATAAATGTTTCTCTGTCTGCTTTTCCATACCTCCCTCTAGTGGTGCCTCTAGCTCCCTACTCCTACCATCCTGTTTTATTTATTCTGAGGAAACGTTCCCATGTAAAAGCAATACATGTTTCTCTGTCCGCTTTTCTTTATTTGGTATATAATGTAGAGCATTCTGTTGTACTAGGTACTGATTTATAGATGTTCTGATGCGTTTTCTTGGCACCGTCATGTGACGTAATTATTATTGAAATAGAAGCGTGGGGCCTATTCACACTGACGATGGCCTGAGATCATGTGACATGTAATTATCATTTAAATAGAAGCCTGGGTTCTATTCACACTGATGATGGCATGAGATCATGTGACATGTAATTATCACTGAAATTAGAAGCCTGGGTTCTATTCACACTGATGATGGCATGAGATCATGTGACATGTAATTATCACTGAAATTAGAAGCCTGGTGCCCATTCACACTGACGATGGCCTGAGATCATGTGACATGTAATTATCATTTAAATAGAAGCCTGGGTTCTATTCACACTGACGATGGCCTGAGATCATGTGACATGTAATTATCATTTAAATAGAAGCCTGGGGCCTATTCACACTGACGATGGCCTGAGATCATGTGACATGTAATTATCACTGAAATTAGAAGCCTGGGTTCTATTCACACTGATGATGGCCTGAGATCATGTGACATGTAATTATCACTGAAATTAGAAGCCCGGGTTCTATTCACACTGATGATGGCATGAGATCATGTGACATGTAATTATCATTTAAATAGAAGCCTGGGTTCTATTCACACTGATGATGGCATGAGATCATGTGACATGTAATTATCACTGAAAATAGAAGCCTGGGTTCTATTCACACTGACGATGGCCTGAGATCATGTGACATGTAATTATCACTGAAATTAGAAGCCTGGGTTCTATTCACACTGATGATGGCCTGAGATCATGTGACATGTAATTATCACTGAAATTAGAAGCCTAGGTTCTATTCACACTGACGATGGCCTGAGATCATGTGACATGTAATTATCACTGAAATTAGAATCCTGGGTTCTATTCACACTGATGATGGCCTGAGATCATGTGACATGTAATTATCATTTAAATAGAAGCCTGGGTTCTATTCACACTGATGATGGCATGAGATCATGTGACATGTAATTATCACTGAAATTAGAAGCCTGGGTTCTATTCACACTGATGATGGCATGAGATCATGTGACATGTAATTATCATTTAAATAGAAGCCTGGGTTCTATTCACACTGATGATGGCATGAGATCATGTGACATGTAATTATCATTTAAATAGAAGCCTGGGTTCTATTCACACTGATGATGGCATGAGATCGTGTGACATGTAATTATCATTGAAATAGAAGCCTGGGTTCTATTCACACTGATGATGGCCTGAGATCATGTGACATGTAATTATCACTGAAATTAGAATCCTGGGGCCCATTCACACTGATGATGGCATGAGATCATGTGACATGTAATTATCACTGAAATTAGAAGCCTGGGTTCTATTCACACTGACGATGGCCTGAGATCATGTGACATGTAATTATCACTGAAAATAGAAGCCTGGGTTCTATTCACACTGACGATGGCCTGAGATCATGTGACATGTAATTATCACTGAAATTAGAAGCCTGGGTTCTATTCACACTGATGATGGCCTGAGATCATGTGACATGTAATTATCACTGAAAATAGAAGCCTGGTGCCCATTCACACTGACGATGGCCTGAGATCATGTGACATGTAATTATCATTTAAT
Source organism: Oncorhynchus clarkii lewisi (assembly GCF_045791955.1). Lineage (NCBI taxonomy): Eukaryota > Metazoa > Chordata > Actinopteri > Salmoniformes > Salmonidae > Oncorhynchus > Oncorhynchus clarkii. The sequence goes on along the minus strand of NW_027257971.1, from coordinate 69,290 downwards.
TATAAGCCTGGTGCCCATTCACACTGACGATGGCCTGAGATCATGTGACATGTAATTATCATTTAATTATAAGCCTGGTGCCCATTCACACTGACGATGGCCTGAGATCATGTGACATGTAATTATCATTTAATTATAAGCCTGGTGCCCATTCACACTGACGATGGCCTGAGATCATGTGACATGTAATTATAATTTAATTATAAGCCTGGTGCCCATTCACACTGACGATGGCCTGAGATCATGTGACATGTAATTATCATTTAATTATAAGCCTGGTGCCCATTCACACTGACGATGGCCTGAGATCATGTGACATGTAATTATCACTGAAATTAGAAGCCTGGGTTCTATTCACACTGACGATGGCCTGAGATCATGTGACATGTAATTATCATTTAATTATAAGCCTGGTGCCCATTCACACTGACGATGGCCTGAGATCATGTGACATGTAATTATCACTGAAATTAGAAGCCTGGTGCCCATTCACACTGACGATGGCCTGAGATCATGTGACATGTAATTATCACTGAAATTAGAAGCCTGGTGCCCATTCACACTGATGATGGCCTGAGATCATGTGACATGTAATTATCATTTAATTATAAGCCTGGTGCCCATTCACACTGACGATGGCCTGAGATCATGTGACATGTAATTATCACTGAAATTAGAAGCCTGGTGCCCATTCACACTGACGATGGCCTGAGGACCCAACTGTTCTTTTGTTTTCACCTTTTATTTAGGCACTTTCTTGTATTATTATATATTCTTTGGGCAGTTTCAATAAACATCTCTGGTGCAAAGTCAGATGGCTAGGTCTTTATTAGACCGTTTAGGATCTTTGTTGTGACAGGGTCTCTATCTCTTCCCACAATGTTAAAGTCAGATGGCTAGATCTTTATTAGACCGTTTAGGATCTTTGTTGTGACAGGGTCTCTATCTCTTCCCACAATGTTAAAGTCAGATGGCTAAATCTTTATTTGACCGTTTAGGATCTTTGTTGTGACAGGGTCTCTATCTCTTCCCACAATGTTAAAGTCAGATGGCTAGATCTTTATTTGACCGTTTAGGATCTTTGTTGTGACAGGGTCTCTATCTCTTCCAACAATGTCGAATTAAAGAGTTACTATTGATGTGATTTAAGAAAAAGTGTTGCGTTCCACTGACCGCGTTGGTGACCCACTTGAAACAAAAATGCAACACTTCAAAATGTAGCGATCTGTTTTCTACGAGTTGTCCTCTAACCAGGGATGTACACATTATTCCCAGATTCCGTGTGGTTTTTGAGCTGTTAGTTTTAACAGGACGTGTTAGTTTTAACAGGACGTGCAACCTCATCTCTCTCCTCTCGGCACGATTGATTTCAACACGACATCGATGTGAGTGATGACAAATAAATGTTGCGTTCCTTTATTTTAGCGACCCGTATCAGTGAGTTATGGCCTCGTGTCAAAACAACAGCGTTTTTGGTGCTTGGGCAGTTAATAACATATACAAGCAATATGGATCCTATTGTGTTTGTGTAGATAGCATATTTTATATTTAGGATTTCAATATATCACAAACTGTTTCTGCATATTGGTTATTGATTTGGACACGTTAAAACTGTTTTGACGTTGGGGCTATCCCATCTAGCAACATGTCATTGGACAGAAGACTTTGCCCGGCGTCCAAAATACGTCCGATTTTGGTTAAAAATACTTATTTTTCAGGCTGTTTCAACGACTTGAAAACAACTTGATTTAAATGTACGGTCTATGAACAATTTGGTTAACAATCCTACATCACTCCAGTATTTCTTGACAACACTCATGTGCTAATTGTGTTTATTCCACTACGGAAGAAGCATGACTCAAATCACCTCATATTTCAAACGTTCAGCCTGACAAAAGATACATTTTCATTATTTCATGCCTCACCATTAAGTGAAGTATTGCCAATAAATATTAACAAAGTAGTGGTACATTTGGTTTTGATATTTCATATTTACAATTCATGTAACATTTAGTAATAATTATTGTTTATGAAACAAACAGACTTTTGTTGTTGTTCAACTGTATTGTTTACAAATATGGGGGGGGGGGGGGGGGTATAATAAACTGGTATTATAAATACAGAGTTCTGGTCAGTATCAGAATGGGGGGGGGGGGGGGTATAATAAACTGGTATTATAAATACAGAGTTCTGGTCAGTATCAGAATGGGGGGAGGGGGGGGGGTGTATAATAAACTGGTATTATAAATACAGAGTTCTGGTCAGTATCAGAATGGGGGGGGGGGGGTATAATAAACTGGTATTATAAATACAGAGTTCTGGTCAGTATCAGAATGGGGGGGGGGTATAATAAACTGGTATTATAAATACAGAGTTCTGGTCAGTATCAGAATGGGGGGGGGGGGGGTATAATAAACTGGTATTATAAATACAGAGTTCTGGTCAGTATCAGAATGGGGGGGGGGGGGGTATAATAAACTGGTATTATAAATACAGAGTTCTGGTCGGTATCAGAATGGGGGGGGGGGGGGGGTATAATAAACTGGTATTATAAATACAGAGTTCTGGTCAGTATCAGAATGGGGGGGGGGGGGGGGGGTATAATAAACTGGTATTATAAATACAGAGTTCTGGTCGGTATCAGAATGGGGGGGGGGGGGGGTATAATAAACTGGTATTATAAATACAGAGTTCTGGTCAGTATCAGAATGGGGGGGGGGGGGGGGGTATAATAAACTGGTATTATAAATACAGAGTTCTGGTCAGTATCAGAATGGGGGGGGGGGGGGGGGGGTGTATAATAAACTGGTATTATAAATACAGAGTTCTGGTCAGTATCAGAATGGGGGGGGGGGGGGGGTATAATAAACTGGTATTATAAATACAGAGTTCTGGTCAGTATCAGAATGGGGGGGGGGTATAATAAACTGGTATTATAAATACAGAGTTCTGGTCAGTATCAGAATGGGGGGGGGGGGGGGGGGTATAATAAACTGGTATTATAAATACAGAGTTCTGGTCAGTATCAGAATGGGGGGGGGGGGGGGTATAATAAACTGGTATTATAAATACAGAGTTCTGGTCAGTATCAGAATGGGGGGGGGGGGGGTATAATAAACTGGTATTATAAATACAGAGTTCTGGTCAGTATCAGAATGGGGGGGGGGGGGGGGTGGGGGTATAATAAACTGGTATTATAAATACAGAGTTCTGGTCGGTATCAGAATGGGGGGGGGGGGGGGGGGTATAATAAACTGGTATTATAAATACAGAGTTCTGGTCAGTATCAGAATGGGGGGGGGGGGGGGTATAATAAACTGGTATTATAAATACAGAGTTCTGGTCAGTATCAGAATGGGGGGGGGGGGTATAATAAACTGGTATTATAAATACAGAGTTCTGGTCAGTATCAGAATGGGGGGGGGGGGGTGTATAATAAACTGGTATTATAAATACAGAGTTCTGGTCAGTATCAGAATGGGGGGGGGGGGGGGGGTGTATAATAAACTGGTATTATAAATACAGAGTTCTGGTCAGTATCAGAATGGGGGGGGGGGGGGGTATAATAAACTGGTATTATAAATACAGAGTTCTGGTCAGTATCAGAATGGGGGGGGGGGGGGGGTATAATAAACTGGTATTATAAATACAGAGTTCTGGTCAGTATCAGAATGGGGGGGGGGGGTGGTATAATAAACTGGTATTATAAATACAGAGTTCTGGTCAGTATCAGAATGGGGGGGGGGGGGGGGGGGTATAATAAACTGGTATTATAAATACAGAGTTCTGGTCAGTATCAGAATGGGGGGGGGGGGTGTATAATAAACTGGTATTATAAATACAGAGTTCTGGTCAGTATCAGAATGGTGGGGGGGGGGTATAATAAACTGGTATTATAAATACAGAGTTCTGGTCAGTATCAGAATGGGGGGGGGGGTATAATAAACTGGTATTATAAATACAGAGTTCTGGTCAGTATCAGAATGGGGGGGGGGGGTATAATAAACTGGTATTATAAATACAGAGTTCTGGTCAGTATCAGAATGGGGGGGGGGGGGGGTGTATAATAAACTGGTATTATAAATACAGAGTTCTGGTCAGTATCAGAATGGGGGGGGGGGGGGGGGGGGGGGGTATAATAAACTGGTATTATAAATACAGAGTTCTGGTCAGTATCAGAATGGGGGGGGGGTGTATAATAAACTGGTATTATAAATACAGAGTTCTGGTCAGTATCAGAATGGGGGGGGGGGGGGGGGGGTATAATAAACTGGTATTATAAATACAGAGTTCTGGTCAGTATCAGAATGGGGGGGGGGGGGGTGTATAATAAACTGGTATTATAAATACAGAGTTCTGGTCAGTATCAGAATGGGGGGGGGGGGGTATAATAAACTGGTATTATAAATACAGAGTTCTGGTCAGTATCAGAATGGGGGGGGGGGGGGGGTATAATAAACTGGTATTATAAATACAGAGTTCTGGTCAGTATCAGAATGGGGGGGGGGTGTATAATAAACTGGTATTATAAATACAGAGTTCTGGTCAGTATCAGAATGGGGGGGGGGGGTATAATAAACTGGTATTATAAATACAGAGTTCTGGTCAGTATCAGAATGGGGGGGGGGGGGGTATAATAAACTGGTATTATAAATACAGAGTTCTGGTCAGTATCAGAATGGGGGGGGGGGGGGTATAATAAACTGGTATTATAAATACAGAGTTCTGGTCAGTATCAGAATGGGGGGGGGGGGTGTATAATAAACTGGTATTATAAATACAGAGTTCTGGTCAGTATCAGAATGGGGGGGGGGGGTATAATAAACTGGTATTATAAATACAGAGTTCTGGTCAGTATCAGAATGGGGGGGGGGGTGTATAATAAACTGGTATTATAAATACAGAGTTCTGGTCAGTATCAGAATGGGGGGGGGGGGGGGGTGTATAATAAACTGGTATTATAAATACAGAGTTCTGGTCAGTATCAGAATGGGGGGGGGGGGGTGTATAATAAACTGGTATTATAAATACAGAGTTCTGGTCAGTATCAGAATGGGGGGGGGGGGGTATAATAAACTGGTATTATAAATACAGAGTTCTGGTCAGTATCAGAATGGGGGGGGGGGGGGGGGGTATAATAAACTGGTATTATAAATACAGAGTTCTGGTCAGTATCAGAATGGGGGGGGGGGGGTATAATAAACTGGTATTATAAATACAGAGTTCTGGTCAGTATCAGAATGGGGGGGGGGGGGGGTGTATAATAAACTGGTATTATAAATACAGAGTTCTGGTCAGTATCAGAATGGGGGGGGGGGGGGGGGTATAATAAACTGGTATTATAAATACAGAGTTCTGGTCAGTATCAGAATGGGGGGGGGGGGGGGGTGTATAATAAACTGGTATTATAAATACAGAGTTCTGGTCAGTATCAGAATGGGGGGGGGGGGGGGTGTATAATAAACTGGTATTATAAATACAGAGTTCTGGTCAGTATCAGAATGGGGGGGGGGGGGTATTATAAATACAGAGTATAATAAACTGGTATTATAAATACAGAGTTCTGGTCAGTATCAGAATGGGGGGGGGGGGGGTATAATAAACTGGTATTATAAATACAGAGTTCTGGTCAGTATCAGAATGGGGGGGGGGGGTATAATAAACTGGTATTATAAATACAGAGTTCTGGTCAGTATCAGAATGGGGGGGGGGGTGTATAATAAACTGGTATTATAAATACAGAGTTCTGGTCAGTATCAGAATGGGGGGGGGGGGGGGGGTATAATAAACTGGTATTATAAATACAGAGTTCTGGTCAGTATCAGAATGGGGGGGGGGGGGGGTATAATAAACTGGTATTATAAATACAGAGTTCTGGTCAGTATCAGAATGGGGGGGGGGGGGGGGGGGGGGTATAATAAACTGGTATTATAAATACAGAGTTCTGGTCAGTATCAGAATGGGGGGGGGGGGGGGTGTATAATAAACTGGTATTATAAATACAGAGTTCTGGTCAGTATCAGAATGGGGGGGGGGGGTATAATAAACTGGTATTATAAATACAGAGTTCTGGTCAGTATCAGAATGGGGGGGGGGGGGGGTATAATAAACTGGTATTATAAATACAGAGTTCTGGTCAGTATCAGAATGGGGGGGGGGGTATAATAAACTGGTATTATAAATACAGAGTTCTGGTCAGTATCAGAATGGGGGGGGGGGGGGGTATAATAAACTGGTATTATAAATACAGAGTTCTGGTCAGTATCAGAATGGGGGGGGGGGGGGTATAATAAACTGGTATTATAAATACAGAGTTCTGGTCAGTATCAGAATGGGGGGGGGGGGGGGTATAATAAACTGGTATTATAAATACAGAGTTCTGGTCAGTATCAGAATGGGGGGGGGGGGGGGGGGGGGGGTATAATAAACTGGTATTATAAATACAGAGTTCTGGTCAGTATCAGAATGGGGGGGGGGGGGGGGGTATAATAAACTGGTATTATAAATACAGAGTTCTGGTCAGTATCAGAATGGGGGGGGGGGGGGGGTATAATAAACTGGTATTATAAATACAGAGTTCTGGTCAGTATCAGAATGGGGGGGGGGGGGGGGGTATAATAAACTGGTATTATAAATACAGAGTTCTGGTCAGTATCAGAATGGGGGGGGGGGGGTGTATGATAAACTGGTATTATAAATACAGAGTTCTGGTCAGTATCAGAATGGGGTGGGGGGGGGGGGGGGGGGGGTATAATAAACTGGTATTATAAATACAGAGTTCTGGTCAGTATCAGAATGGGGGGGGGGGGGGGGGTGTATAATAAACTGGTATTATAAATACAGAGTTCTGGTCAGTATCAGAATGGGGGGGGGGTATAATAAACTGGTATTATAAATACAGAGTTCTGGTCAGTATCAGAATGGGGGGGGGGGGGGGTATAATAAACTGGTATTATAAATACAGAGTTCTGGTCAGTATCAGAATGGGGGGGGGGGGGGGGGGGTATAATAAACTGGTATTATAAATACAGAGTTCTGGTCAGTATCAGAATGGGGGGGGGGGGGGGGGGGGGGGGGGGGGTATAATAAACTGGTATTATAAATACAGAGTTCTGGTCAGTATCAGAATGGGGGGGGGGGGGGGGGTATAATAAACTGGTATTATAAATACAGAGTTCTGGTCGGTATCAGAATGGGGGGGGGGGGGTATAATAAACTGGTATTATAAATACAGAGTTCTGGTCAGTATCAGAATGGGGGGGGGGGTATAATAAACTGGTATTATAAATACCGAGTTCTGGTCAGTATCAGAATGGGGGGGGGGGGGGGGTGTATAATAAACTGGTATTATAAATACAGAGTTCTGGTCAGTATCAGAATGGGGGGGGGGGTATAATAAACTGGTATTATAAATACAGAGTTCTGGTCAGTATCAGAATGGGGGGGGGGGGGGGTATAATAAACTGGTATTATAAATACAGAGTTCTGGTCAGTATCAGAATGGGGGGGGGGGGGGGGTGGTATAATAAACTGGTATTATAAATACAGAGTTCTGGTCAGTATCAGAATGGGGGGGGGGGGGGGGTATAATAAACTGGTATTATAAATACAGAGTTCTGGTCAGTATCAGAATGGGGGGGGGGGTATAATAAACTGGTATTATAAATACAGAGTTCTGGTCAGTATCAGAATGGGGGGGGGGGGGGTATAATAAACTGGTATTATAAATACAGAGTTCTGGTCAGTATCAGAATGGGGGGGGGGGGGGGGGGGTTATAATAAACTGGTATTATAAATACAGAGTTCTGGTCAGTATCAGAATGGGGGGGGGGGGGTATAATAAACTGGTATTATAAATACCGAGTTCTGGTCAGTATCAGAATGGGGGGGGGGTGTATAATAAACTGGTATTATAAATACAGAGTTCTGGTCAGTATCAGAATGGGGGGGGTGTATAATAAACTGGTATTATAAATACAGAGTTCTGGTCAGTATCAGAATGGGGGGGGGGGGGGGTGTATAATAAACTGGTATTATAAATACAGAGTTCTGGTCAGTATCAGAATGGGGGGGGGGGGGGGGGTTATAATAAACTGGTATTATGAATACAGAGTTCTGGTCAGTATCAGAATGAGGGGGGGGGCTGGAGATACAGTTAGGTTTGTACAGTGTGATGATATACCAGGGCCTGGAGATACAGTTAGGTTTGTACAGTGTGATGATATACCAGGGCCTGGAGATACAGTTAGGTTTGTACAGTGTGATGATATACCAGGGCCTGGAGATGCAGTTAGGTTTGTACAGTGTGATGATATACCAGGGCCTGGAGATGCAGTTAGGTTTGTATAGTGTGATGATATACCAGGGCCTGGAGATACAGTTAGGTTTGTACAGTGTGATGATATACCAGGGCCTGGAGATACAGTTAGGTTTGTACAGTGTGATGATATACCAGGGCCTGGAGATGCAGTTAGGTTTGTACAGTGTGATGATATACCAGGGCCTGGAGATACAGTTAGGTTTGTACAGTGTGATGATATACCAGGGCCTGGAGATACAGTTAGGTTTGTACAGTGTGATGATATACCAGGGCCTGGAGCTGCAGTTAGGTTTGTACAGTGTGATGATATACCAGGGCCTGGAGATGCAGTTAGGTTTGTACAGTGTGATGATATACCAGGGCCTGGAGATGCAGTTAGGTTTGTACAGTGTGATGATATACCAGGGCCTGGAGATACAGTTAGGTTTGTACAGTGTGATGATATACCAGGGCCTGGAGATACAGTTAGGTTTGTACAGTGTGATGATATACCAGGGCCTGGAGATGCAGTTAGGTTTGTACAGTGTGATGATATACCAGGGCCTGGAGATGCAGTTAGGTTTGTACAGTGTGATGATATACCAGGGCCTGGAGATACAGTTAGGTTTGTACAGTGTGATGATATACCAGGGCCTGGAGATACAGTTAGGTTTGTACAGTGTGATGATATACCAGGGCCTGGAGATGCAGTTAGGTTTGTACAGTGTGATGATATACCAGGGCCTGGAGATACAGTTAGGTTTGTACAGTGTGATGATATACCAGGGCCTGGAGATGCAGTTAGGTTTGTACAGTGTGATGATATACCAGGGCCTGGAGATGCAGTTAGGTTTGTACAGTGTGATGATATACCAGGGCCTGGAGCTGCAGTTAGGTTTGTACAGTGTGATGATATACCAGGGCCTGGAGATACAGTTAGGTTTGTACAGTGTGATGATATACCAGGGCCTGGAGATGCAGTTAGGTTTGTACAGTGTGATGATATACCAGGGCCTGGAGCTGCATTAGGTTTGTACAGTGTGATGATATACCAGGGCCTGGAGATACAGTTAGGTTTGTACAGTGTGATGATATACCAGGGCCTGGAGATACAGTTAGGTTTGTACAGTGTGATGATATACCAGGGCCTGGAGATACAGTTAGGTTTGTACAGTGTGATGATATACCAGGGCCTGGAGATACAGTTAGGTTTGTACAGTGTGATGATATACCAGGGCCTGGAGATGCAGTTAGGTTTGTACAGTGTGATGATATACCAGGGCCTGGAGATGCAGTTAGGTTTGTACAGTGTGATGATATACCAGGGCCTGGAGATGCAGTTAGGTTTGTACAGTGTGATGATATACCAGGGCCTGGAGATACAGTTAGGTTTGTACAGTGTGATGATATACCAGGGCCTGGAGCTGCAGTTAGGTTTGTTTTGCACTATCATCTCACTCATTTCAAATCAGCACCAATCAATCAAACACACACGCTTTTCCTTTGTACGTCTAAATACAATAATATTATTTCATGAAAAAACATGACATAATTTTTTTTTTTTTTTTTTATCGAAATAAAATAAAACTTCTCTCAATTGCGTTTCTCACTCCAGTCAGCAGATGGCGATGTGCGTCTTTCAGGCGACTCTGCCGGAGGCTGACGTATAATCTAGTGGACGGAGCGCGTCATCAACATGAACAGTTCAGCCACTTCGGGAGCTTACTAGCCAACAGGGCCGAAATATTGGAGCTCTTTAGAAGCTTTCTGGCGTATATATAAGCCACTGTTGTTTTAAAACACACATTTTTTTGTTGTTGTCATCAAGCTGTTATTACATTTAATATAATATTTAACGTTGTTAGATTCTCTAGCTAGCTGGTTAACTTAGCAGTAGGACTAGGCTAACGCTAACTAGCTAGCTTGCTAACATCATCGACCATAAAGTCACAAAGCTACTCTCCCCCAGTTGCTAAATAAGAGGTCTGCTAGACGGAGAAAAAGGGTTTCGAGGAGGACGAGGAGGCTGTTACAGTGAAAGGAGAAGAGGAAGACGCTTTCAGAGTGAAAGAGGAAGAGGATGTTGACTACCGTGAAAGAAGAGGAGGAGAAGCAAGAGAAAGAGGAGGCTGCAGTTTTTGGAATAAAGGAGGGGGAGAAGACTGTCACAGTGAAAGAAGAGGAAGACGTTTTTGGAGAGAAGGAGGAAGAGGAGGGGGAGATGACTGTTACAGTGAAAGAAGAGGAAGACGTTTTTGGAGAGAAGGAGGAAGAGGAGGGGGAGATGACTGTTACAGTGAAAGAAGAGGAAGACGTTTTTGGAGAGAAGGAGGAAGAGGAGGGGGAGATGACTGTTACAGTGAAAGAAGAGGAAGACGTTTTTGGAGGGAAGGAAGAGGGGGAGATTACTGTCACATTGGAGGACGAAGAAGAACAGAAGACTGGAGATCTGATTAACACCAGTAATTACAGTGAGTACGATCTTATAAAACAGGGACATTGATCTGATTAACACCAGTAAATACAGTGAGTACTATATTATAAAACAGGGACATTGATCTGATTAACACCAGGGACACAAACTCTGAAGTTGTTGAACTAACGTGTGATTTTAAAAGGATATTACACTCTTGGATATGTTGTTCTGTACTGTCGGAATTGGGGAAAAAGCTACAAAAGAGTCAACAAAACGTTAATGGATAAGATGCCTTTATTTATTTTTAAACCGTCTCTGAATATCTCTGTAGTGCTTTTTGCTCTGTCTCTGTACTCGACATCCCATGAGAGAAAAGTTATTATTTAAAAAAACATCATTAATTAACATGATTAAATATCAAATCGGGTTAATGTTAGGTCCGTCGTTGTTCTGACTGATCTGATTTTAAATATCTATGATACCATATCATATTACAGCCAACTCATGTCTGATTTCAAATGATGAAGAGGACAGAATCGAGACGAGGAAGGATCATTGTGATCTGGAACGTTCTGTTAGTTAATGTTCTAACACTGTTCTTTTTTTAATATTTTTTTTTATTTTACCCCTTTTTCTCCCCAATTTCGTGGTATCCAATTGTTGTAGTAGCTACTATCTTGTCTCATTGCTACAACTCCCGTACGGGCTCAGGAGAGACGAAGGCTGAATGTCATGTGTCCTCCGATACACAACCCAACCAGCCGTACTGCTTCTTAACACAGCGCGCATCCAACCCGGAAGCCAGCCGCACCAATGTGTCGGAGGCTACACCGTGCACCTGGCAACCTTGGCTAGCGCGCACTGCGCCCGGCCCGCCACAAGAGTCGCTGGTGCGCGATGAGACATGGAGATCCCTACCGACCAATCCCTCCCTAACCCGGACGACGCTAGGCCAATTGTGCGTTAACCACTGCGCCACCCGGGAGGCCTAAGGGCTGTTCTTAAGGATGATGTGATCTGGAACGTTCTGTTAGTTAATGTTCTAAGGGCTGTTCTTAAGGATGACGTGGAGAGGAGTGATCTGGAACGTTCTGTTAGTTAATGTTCTAAGGGCTGTTCTTAAGGATGACGTGGAGAGGAGTGATCTGGAATGTTCTGTTAATGAACACGGGTTTGACTGTCTTCTTTCTTTATAAAACAGTTATATATATATATACTGCTAAAAAAATAAAGGGAACACTTAAACAACACAATGTAACTCCAAGTCAATCACACTTCTGTGAAATCAAACTGTCCACTTAGGAAGCAACACTGATTGACAATAAATTTCACATGCTGTTGTGCAAATGGAATAGACAACAGATGGAAATTATAGGTAATTAGCAAGACACCCCCAATAAAGGAGTGGTTCTGCAGGTGGGGACCACAGACCACTTCTCAGTTCCTATGCTTCCTGGCTGATGTTTTGGTCACTTTTGAATGCTGGCGGTGCTTTCACTCTAGTGGTAGCATGAGACGGAGTCTACAACCCACAAAAGTGGCTCAGGTAGTGCAGCTCATCCAGGATGGGACATCAATGTGAGCTGTGGCAAGAAGGTTTGCTGTGTCTGTCAGCGTAGTGTCCAGAGCATGGAGGCGCTACCAGGAGACAGGCCAGTACATCAGGAGACGTGGAGGAGGCCGTAGGAGGGCAACAACCCAGCAGCAGGACTGCTACCTCCGCCTTTGTGCAAGGAGGAGCACTGCCAGAGCCCTGCAAAATGACCTCCAGCAGGCCACAAATGTGCATGTCAGAAACAGACTCCATGAGTGTGGAATGAGAGCCCGATGTCCACAGGTGGGGGTTGTGCTTACAGCCCAACACCGTGCAGGACGTTTGGCATTTGCCAGAGAATACCAAGATTGGCAAATTCGCCACTGGCGCCCTGTCCTCTTCACAGATGAAAGCAGGTTCACACTGAGCACGTGACAGAGTCTGGAGACGCCGTGGAGAACGTTCTGCTGCCTGCAACATCCTCCAGCATGACCGGTTTGGCGGTGGGTCAGTCATGGTATGGGGTGGCATTTCTTTGGGGGGCCGCACAGCCCTCCATGTGCTCGCCAGAGGTAGCCTGACTGCCATTAGGTACCGAGATGAGATCCTCAGACCCCTTGTGAGACCATATGCTGGTGCGGTTGGCCCTGGGTTCCTCCTAATGCAAGACAACACTAGACCTCATGTGGCTGGAGTGTGTCAGCAGTTCCTGCAAGAGGAAGGCATTGATGCTATGGACTGGCCTGCCCGTTCCCCAGACCTGAATCCAATTGAGCACATCTGGGACATCATGTCTCGCACCATCCGCCAACTCCTGGACAGTCTGTGGTGGATGGAGCGAGACATGATGGTTAGCATGCTTTGGTCCAGGTCTGGGAGGAGATCCCTCAGGAGACCATCTGGGAGGAGATCCCTCAGGAGACCATCCGCCACCTCATCAGGAGCCCAGGCGTTGTAGGGAGTGGACGGAACGCTTCTTTCATCAGCAGCAACAGTTAGTCAGACACCTCGGTAGCTTGCTAGACAAAATAGACGAACCAATAAAGCTCTTTAGACGCTTTAGGTGTATAAGAACGCTTCTTTCAACAGCAGCAACATTTAGTCATACAGGCACGTGGAGGCAACACACACTACTGAGCCTCATTTTGACTTGTTTTAAGGACATTACATCAAAGTTGGATCAGCCTGTAGTGTGGTTTTCCACTTTAATTTTGAGTGTGACTCCATATCCAGACCTCCATGGGTTGATAAATTTGATTTCCATTGATCATTTTAGTGTGATTTTGTTGTCAGCACATTCAACTATGTAAAGAAAAAAGTATTTAATAAGAATATTTAATTCATTCAGATCTAGGATGTGTTATTTTAGTGTTCCCTTTATTTTTTTTGAGCAGTGTATATATCTTTTTTTTTTTTAAAGATGAACAACATATTTCCATTAATCTTTATTGAGTAAATGCATTTTATTTATCCTTCTATGACCGGTGTAGATTGCGTTGCGTTTTGATCGCGGCCAACAGATGGACAAGGGGACGTTGCTTCAGAGGCAGTTGGAACCCGGTCGTGAAATTTGCTGCTGTGCACTTTAGGACACGCAGCCAGATTCCCTTACTAGAGACACACATTATATATATATATATATATATATTATAACACCCAGACAGATTCCCTTACTAGAGACACACATTATATATATATATATATATTATAACACCCAGACAGATTCCCTTACTAGAGACACACATTATATATATATATATATATATTATAACACCCAGACAGATTCCTCCTCCTAGAGACACACATTATATATATATATATATTATAACACCCAGCCAGATTCCTCCTCCTAGAGACACACATTATATATATATATATATATATATATTATAACACCCAGACAGATTCCCTTACTAGAGACACACATTATATATATATATATATTATAACACCCAGCCAGATTCCTCCTCCTAGAGACACACATTATATATATATATATATATATATATATATATATATATATATATATTATAACACCCAGACAGATTCCCTTCCTAGAGACACACATTATATATATATATATATATATATATATATATTATAACACCCAGACAGATTCCCTTCCTAGAGACACACATTATATATATATATATATATATATATATATATATAACACCCAGCCAGATTCCCTTCCTAGAGACACACATTGTATATATATATATTATAACACCCAGACAGATTCCCTTACTAGAGACACACATTATATATATATATATTATAACACCCAGCCAGATTCCTCCTCCTAGAGACACACATTATATATATATATATATATATATATATATATATATATATATATATATATATTATAACACCCAGACAGGGTCGGAAACTTTCCGGTAAATGTTCCATTGGAAGTTGAGCCCGGGAATTTGACTTAAATTCATCAAAAAAGTTAGCTTATAACGGTGGACCTTTTTTGTGGGATACACATAAGGTAATTCTAGGTCTTGTGGCATATTTTGGTAAAACTATCCCCAATTTCAATGGAATTGCAACCCTCTGCATGCACAGTGCATTCTTCCATCACATTTTCAGCTGATTCTCAAGATATTGCACACTAATGAGATAATATTGAGCCCACACTACTACACTGTCTGAGCCAAGGACTACATGCTTTCTGGTAAGTTTTGATTACAATACTGGGTGGGGTGAATATATTCTGACGACGACCGCTGAGCACCACCCGAACAGGCAAGAGAGCCAACTTCGGCGGAAGTCCTGACACACTGCAGCTAATGTAGAAGGAAAAACTGTGTACATTTGCAAATACTCTGCCAAATCATATGTAAAGAATGCAACAAAGATGCAGAATCATCTGGACAAGTGCATGAAGTTCCCTCAGCGCTCACAACAAGCAACCTCTGACAAAAGTCCCTCTACTTCTATTCGAGGTGAAAATGAAGAATCAGACACCTTATCGATAGTCAACAGCTCATGGTCCTCCTGGAATCAGAAGTATTTTTGACTCAATGGAGGAACATAATCAGAGAAATGCTGATGAATGTCCTGCTCGAGCTGTGTACGCAACTGGTTCACCTCTGATGCTCACAGGCAATGTGTATTGGAAGATATTTTTGAATGTTCTTCGCCCAGCATACACCCCTCCAACCAGACATGCTTTATCTACTCATTTGCTGAATGTAGAGTTCAACAGAGTTCAAGTGAAGGTCAAGCAAGCACAGACACAAGGGACAACAGACACACCGGTCTCTACATTGCAGATGAGCTGAAGGCAGTCATCAATGACCTTGGACCAAAGAAGGTATTTTACACTGGCGACAGACAATGCTGCGAACATGAAGGCTGTTTGGTCTAAAGTGGAGGAGTCCAACCCTCACATCACACCCATTGGCTGCGCTGCTCATGGCATTGAATATGCTCCTCAATGACATCATGGCACTGAAAACAAGGGATACACTCTACAAGAGAGCCAAGGAAATGGTTAGGTATGTGAAGGGTCATCAAGTTATAGCAGCAATCTACCTCACCAAGCAAAGTGAGAAGAATAAGAGCACCACATTGAAGCTGCCCATCAACACCCGTTGGGGTGGTGTTGTCACCATGTTTGACAGTCTCCTGGAGGGGAAGGAGTCTCTCCAAGAAATGGCCATATCACAGTCTGCCGATATGGACAACCCCATCAAGAGGATACTCCTGGATTATGTATTTTGGGAGAGAGTGGTAAGCAGCCTGAAACTCCTGAAACGTATAGCAGTAGCCAAATGCACGGATTGAGGGAGACAATGCCATCCTGTCTGATGTTCAGACTCTGCTTGCAGATGTAAGAGAAGGAATCTGTACTGCCCTGCCCACTTCACTGTTGCTCCAAGCAGAGGAAACTACAGTTCTGAAATACATCAAAAAGTGTGAAGACTTCTGCCTGAAGCCCAAACACGCCGCAGCATACATGTTGGACCCCAAGTATGCTGGCAAGAGCATCCTGTCAGGTGCAGAGACCAACAATGCCTACGGTGTCATCACTACCGTGTCTCACCACCTTGCCCTGGATGAGAGCAAGGTTCTTGGCAGTCTGGCGAAGTTCACTTCCAAGGAAGGTCTTTGGGATGGAGATGCAATATGGCAGTCGTGCCAACATATCTCATCAGCCACCTGGTGGACAGGACTTTGTGGATCTGAGGCTCTTTCCCCTGTTGCCTCCATCATCCTCCAAATCCCACCAACATCAGCCCCCACAGAGCCCCCACAGAGCGCAACTGGTCCTTGTTTGGGAACACACACACCAAACCATGCAACAGGCTGACCAATACAATGGTTGAAAAATGTGTGGCCATCCGGGCAAATTTGAGGCTTTTTGAGCCTGACAACGAGCCATCCTCAACAAGGTTGGAAAGTGACAGTGAAGATGAGGCCTCAGAGTCTGATGTTCAAGAGGTGGACATTGAGGAGGTCCAGGGAGAAGACATGGAAGCCTGAGAGAAAAACAAACAAAGCTTTAGTTTCTAGACTATCATTTTACAGATGTATGTTGAAAATGTTTTTGGGAGATGCGATGGATCAAAATTCCCTTTCCTTTGATGTTCAGTGAAATCATTCCATGTGATTCCAAGAACACAGGATGAGATGTTACTATCCTTTGTGCACTTCCAAGAGTTCATGAACAGTGAGCCTGGTGAAATTTGGGGAGCGCATCGTCAGTAGTGTACCTTTGCTTCCTAAGAGTCAACTCATTAAATAAAAGTTAAATTCGGAACTAAATTGTTTTTATTTATTTATATTGGAAGGATTTAATAGTTTGTAATTATGTCTACTTATGATAAAGGTAAAAGGTTTATGTTTCCGTCTCCGTATAATATGATATATATATAATATATATATAATATAACATGGTAAATATATCTAATGCAAAAAACATCTACATTTAAATGGTACAGTGCCTTTCAAAAGTATTCATCCCCCTTGGCGTTTTTCCTATTTCGTTGCATTACAACCTGTAATTTAAATGGATTTTTATTTGGATTTCATGTAATGGACATACACAAAATAGTCCAAAGTGGTGAAGTGAAATAAAAAAAATAACATGTTTTGAAATTAAATACATTTTTAAAAATACAGAAAAGTTGTGCATGCATATGTTATGCACCCCCAAAGTGACATCATGAAGACCAAGGAGCTCTCCAAACAGGTCAAGGACAAAGTTGTGGATAGGAACAGAATAAGGTTGGTTTATAAAAAATATACAAAACTTTGAACATCCCACGGAGCACCATTAAATCCATTATTGTAAAAAGAAAAGAGTATGGCACCACAACAAACCTTCCAAGAGAGTGCCGCTCACCAAAACTCACAGACCAGGCAAGGAGGGCATTAATTAGAGAGGCAACAAAGAGACCAAAGATAACCCTGAAGGATCTGCAAAGTTCCACAGCGGAGATTGGGGTATCTGTCCATAGGACCACTTTAAGCCGTACACTCCACAGAGCTGGACTTTACGGAAGAGTGGCCAGAAAAAAGCCATCGCTTAAAGCAGAAAATAAGCAAACACTTTTGGAGTTCACCAAAAGGCATGTGGGAGACTCCCCAAACATATGGAAGAAGGTACTCTGGTCAGATGAGTCTAAAATTGTGCTTTTTGGCCATCAAGGAAAACGCTATGTCTGGCGCAAACCCAACACCTCTCATCACCCCAAGAACACCATCCCCACAGTGAAGCATAGTGGTGGCAGCATCATGCTGATGTTTTTCATCAGCAGGGTCTGGGAAACTGGTCAGGATTGAAGGAAGGATGGATGGCGCTAAATACAGGGTAATTCTTGGGGGAAACCTGTTTCAGTCTTCCAGAGATTTGAGACTGAGACTGAGGTTCACCTTCCAGCAGGACAATGACCCTAAGCATACTGCTAAAGCAACACTCGAGTGGTTTAATGGGAAACATTTACATGTCTTGGAATGGCCTAGTCAAAGCCCAGACCTCAATCCAATTGACAATCTGTGGTATGACTTAAAGATTGCTGTACAACTTCTGAACCCATCCAACTTGAAGGTGCTGGAGCAGTTTTGCCTTGAAGAATGGGAAAAAAAATCCCAGTGGCTAGATGTGCCAAGCTTATAGAGACACACCCCAAGAGACTTGCAGCTGTAATTGCTGCAAAAGCTGGCTCTACAAAGTATTGACTTTTTGGGGGGGGGGGGGGGGGGGGGGGGGGGGGGGGGGGGGGGGGGGGGGGGGTGAATAGTTATGCACACTCAAGTTTAGTTTTTTGTGTTATTTCTTGTTTGTTTCACAATAAAAAAATATTTTGCATCTTCAAAGTGGGTGTTGTGTAACTCAAATGTAACCCAAAAAATCCATTTTAATGTCAGGTTGTAAGGCAACAAAATAGGAAAAATGCCAAGGGTGTGAATACTTTCGCAATACTTTCGCAAAGCCACTGTAACGGTTGTCTTCGTCGTCTCACGACGAGTATGAAATATCGGACCAATGTGGTATGTGTTCATGATGTTTTATTACTGAACACTGAAATACAAAACAACAACGTGAAAAACCGAAACAGTCCTGTAAGGTGCAGAAAACACTAAACAGAAAATAATCACCCACAAACACAGGTGGTAACAGGCTACCTAAGTATGATTCTCAATCAGAGACAACGAACGACACCTGCCTCTGATTGAGAACCATACTAGGCCAAACACGGAGAAAATATGACAGAAAAAAAGAACATAGACAACCCACCCCAGCTCACACCCTGACCAACCTAACACAAAGACATAAAACAGAACATAGACAACCCAACTCACGCCCTGACCAACCTAACACAAAGACATAAAACAGAACATAGACAACCCAACTCACGCCCTGACCAACCAACACAAAGACATAAAACAGAACATAGACAACCCACCCCAACTCACGCCCTGACCAACCTAAGACAAAGACATAAAACAGAACATAGACAACCCAACTCACTCCCTGACCAACCTAACACAAAGACATAAAACAGAACATAGACAACCCAACTCACGCCCTGACCAACCAACACAAAGACATAAAACAGAACATAGACAACCCAACTCACGCCCTGACCAACCTAACACAAAGACATAAAACAGAACATAGACAACCCAACTCACACCCAGACCAACCTAACACAAAGACATAAAACAGAACATAGACAACCCAACTCACGCCCTGACCAACCAACACAAAGACATAAAACAGAACATAGACAACCCAACTCACGCCCTGACCAACCTAACACAAAGACATAAAACAGAACATAGACAACCCAACTCACACCCAGACCAACCAACACAAAGACATAAAACAGAACATAGACAACCCACCCCAACTCACGCCCTGACCAACCTAACACAAAGACATGAAACAGAACATAGACAACCCAACTCACATCCTGACCAACCTAACACAAAGACATAAAACAGAACATAGACAACCCAACTCACGCCCTGACCAACCTAACACAAAGACATAAAACAGAACATAGACAACCCAACTCACGCCCTGACCAACCAACACAAAGACATAAAACAGAACATAGACAACCCACCCCAACTCACGCCCTGACCAACCTAAGACAAAGACATAAAACAGAACATAGACAACCCACCCCAACTCACGCCCTGACCAACCTAACACAAAGACATAAAACAGAACATAGACAACCCAACTCACGCCCTGACCAACCAACACAAAGACATAACAAAGAACATAGACAACCCACCCCAACTCACGCCCTGACCAACCTAACACAAAGACATAACAAAGAACATAGACAACCCAACTCACGCCCTGACCAACCTAACACAACGACATAAAACTGAACATAGACAACCCACCCCAACTCACGCCCTGACCAACCTAACACAAAGACATAAAACAGAACATAGACAACCCAACTCACGCCCTGACCAACCTAACACAAAGACATAAAACAGAACATAGACAACCCAACTCACGCCCTGACCAACCAACACAAAGACATAAAACAGAACATAGACAACCCACCCCAACTCACGCCCTGACCAACCTAACACAAAGACATAAAACAGAACATAGACAACCCACCCCAACTCACGCCCTGACCAACCTAACACAAAGACATAAAACAGAACATAGACAACCCACCCCAACTCACGCCCTGACCAACCTAACACAAAGACATAACACAGAACATAGACAACCCACCCCAACTCACGCCCTGACCAACCTAACACAAAGACATAAAACAGAACATAGACAACCCACCCCAACTCACGCCCTGACCAACCTAACACAAAGACATAAAACAGAACATAGACAACCCAACTCACGCCCTGACCAACCTAACACAAAGACATAAAACAGAACATAGACAACCCACCCCAACTCACGCCCTGACCAACCAACACAAAGACATAAAACAGAACATAGACAACCCAACTCACGCCCTGACCAACCTAACACAAAGACATAAAACAGAACATAGACAACCCAACTCACGCCCTGACCAACCAACACAAAGACATAAAACAGAACATAGACAACCCAACTCACGCCCTGACCAACCTAACACAAAGACATAAAACAGAACATAGACAACCCAACTCACGCCCTGACCAACCTAACACAAAGACATAAAACAGAACATAGACAACCCAACTCACGCCCTGACCAACCTAACACAAAGACAGAAAACAGAACATAGACAACCCACCCCAACTCACGCCCTGACCAACCTAACACAAAGACATAAAACAGAACATAGACAACCCAACTCACGCCCTGACCAACCAACACAAAGACATAAAACAGAACATAGACAACCCAACTCACGCCCTGACCAACCAACACAAAGACATAAAACAGAACATAGACAACCCAACTCACGCCCTGACCAACCTAACACAAAGACATAAAACAGAACATAGACAACCCACCCCAGCTCACGCCCTGACCAACCTAACACAAAGACATAAAACAGAACATAGACAACCCAACTCACGCCCTGACCAACCTAACACAAAGACATAAAACAGAACATAGACAACCCAACTCACACCCTGACCAACCTAACACAAAGACATAAAACAGAACATAGACAACCCAACTCACGCCCTGACCAACCTAACACAAAGACATAAAACAGAACATAGACAACCCAACTCACGCCCTGACCAACCTAACACAAAGACATAAAACAGAACATAGACAACCCAACTCACGCCCTGACCAACCTAACACAAAGACATAAAACAGAACATAGACAACCCAACTCACGCCCTGACCAACCTAACACAAAGACATAAAAAAAGAGGTCAGAACGTGACAGCCACTGTATTAATATACATTTGCATATATTCCCGTTAATTCCCATATATTCGGAAAGTTTCCACCTCTGAATATTCCCCAAAATGTGCAACCCTAGGTATGTGTCTTTCCATATCATGTCCAATCAATTGAAATGAGCACAGGTGGACTCCAATCAAGTTGTAGAAACTTCTCAAGGATGATCAATGGAAACAGGATGCATCTGAGCTCAATTTCAAAGTATCATCGCAAAGGGTCTGAATAATTATGTAAATAAGGTATTTCTGCTTTTTATTTGTAATACATTTGCAAAAATGTTTTAAAAAAAACTGTTTTTGCTTTGTCATTTTGGGGTTTTGCGTTTAGATTGCTAAGGATTTTTATTTATTAAATAAATTTTAGAATAAGGCTGTAACGTAACAAAATGTGAATGGGTCTGAATACTTTCCGAAGGCACTGTATATCGAGGCTCTTCAAGGTGTCGAAAGCATTCCACAGGGTTGCTGCCCCATGAATGCTTCCCACAGCTGTGTCAATTTGTCTGGATGTCCTTTTGGTGGTGGACCATTCTTGATAAACACAGGAAACTGTTGAGTTTTAAAAACCCTGCAGCGTTGCAGTTCTTGACACGAGCCGGTGTGCTTTTCACCTACTTCCGTACCCCGTTCAAAGACACTGAAGTATTGTGTCTTGCCCATTCACCCTCTAAATGGCACACACACACAATCCATGTCTCTGTTGTCTCAAGGCTTAAAAATCCTTCTTTAACCTGTCTCCTCCCCTTCATCGACACTGATGATATTGATGGTAGAACAGGTTGTAATTGATATAAAACAGGCTGTAATTGATATAAAACAGGCTGTAATTGATATAAAACAGGTTGTAATTGATATTGATAGTAAAACAGGTTGTAATTGATATTGATAGTAAAACAGGCTGTAATTGATATAAAACAGGTTGTAATTGATATAAAACAGGCTGTAATTGATATAAAACAGGCTGTAATTGATATAAAACAGGTTGTAATTGATATTGATAGTAAAACAGGTTGTAATTGATATAAAACAGGCTGTAATGTATATAAAACAGGCTGTAATTTATATAAAACAGGTTGTAATTGATATAAAACAGGCTGTAATTGATATAAAACAGGCTGTAATTGAAACAGGCTGTAATTGATATAAAACAGGTTGTAATTGATATTGGTGGTAGAACAGGTTGTAATTGATATAAAACAGGTTGTAATTGATATTGGTGGTAGAACAGGTTGTAATTGATATTGATATAAAACAGGTTGTAATTGATATTGATATAAAACAGGTTGTAATTGATATTGGTGGTAGAACAGGTTGTAATTGATATAAAACAGGTTGTAATTGATATTGGTGGTAGAACAGGTTGTAATTGATATTGATATAAAACAGGTTGTAATTGATATTGATATAAAACAGGTTGTAATTGATATTGGTGGTAGAACAGGTTGTAATTGATATAAAACAGGTTGTAATTGATATTGATATAAAACAGGTTGTAATTGATATAAAACAGGTTGTAATTGATATTGATATAAAACAGGTTGTAATTGATGTTGGTGGTAGAACAAGTTGTAATTGATATAAAACAGGTTGTAATTGATGTTGGTGGTAGAACAGGTTGTAATTGATATAAAACAGGTTGTAATTGATGTTGGTGGTAGAACAGGTTGTAATTGATATAAAACAGGTTGTAATTGATGTTGGTGGTAGAACAGGTTGTAATTGATATAAAACAGGTTGTAATTGATGTTGGTGGTAGAACAGGTTGTAATTGATATAAAACAGGTTGTAATTGATGTTGGTGGTAGAACAAGTTGCAATTGATATAAAACAGGTTGTAATTGATGTTGGTGGTAGAACAGGTTGTAATTGATATAAAACAGGTTGTAATTGATGTTGGTGGTAGAACAGGTTGTAATTGATATAAAAATTGGTTGTAATTGATGTTGGTGGTAGAACAGGTTGTAATTGATATTGATATAAAACAGGCTGTAATTGATATTGGTGGTAGAACAGGTTGTAATTGATATAAAACAGGTTGTAATTGATATTGGTGGTAGAGCAGGTTGTAATTGATATAAAACAGGTTGTAATTGATATTGGTGGTAGAGCAGGTTGTAATTGATATAAAACAGGTTGTAATTGATATTGGTGGTAGAACAGGTTGTAATTGATATTGGTGGTAGAGCAGGTTGTAATTGATATTGGTGGTAGAACAGGTTGTAATTGATATTGGTGGTAGAGCAGGTTGTAATTGATGTTGGTGGAAGAACAGGTTGTAATTGATATTGGTGGTAGAGCAGGTTGTAATTGATATAAAACAGGTTATAATTGATATTGGTGGTAGAACAGGTTGTAATTGATATAAAACAGGTTGTAATTGATGTTGGTGGTAGAACAGGTTGTAATTGATATAAAACAGGTTGTAATTGATATTGATATAAAACAGGTTGTAATTGATGTTGGTGGTAGAACAGGTTGTAATTGATATAAAACAGGTTGTAATTGATATTGGTGGTAGAACAGGTTGTAATTGATATAAAACAGGTTGTAATTGATGTTGGTGGTAGAACAGGTTGTAATTGATATAAAACAGGTTGTAATTGATGTTGGTGGTAGAACAGGTTGTAATTGATATAAAACAGGTTGTAATTGATGTTGGTGGTAGAACAGGTTGTAATTGATATAAAACAGGTTGTAATTGATGTTGGTGGTAGAACAAGTTGTAATTGATATAAAACAGGTTGTAATTGATGTTGGTGGTAGAACAGGTTGTAATTGATATAAAACAGGTTGTAATTGATGTTGGTGGTAGAACAGGTTGTAATTGATATAAAAATTGGTTGTAATTGATGTTGGTGGTAGAACAGGTTGTAATTGATATTGATATAAAACAGGCTGTAATTGATATTGGTGGTAGAACAGGTTGTAATTGATATAAAACAGGCTGTAATTGATATTGGTGGTAGAACAGGTTGTAATTGATATAAAACAGGTTGTAATTGATATTAGTGGTAGAGCAGGTTGTAATTGATATAAAACAGGTTGTAATTGATATTGGTGGTAGAGCAGGTTGTAATTGATATAAAACAGGTTGTAATTGATATTGGTGGTAGAACAGGTTGTAATTGATATTGGTGGTAGAGCAGGTTGTAATTGATATTGGTGGTAGAACAGGTTGTAATTGATATTGGTGGTAGAGCAGGTTGTAATTGATGTTGGTGGAAGAACAGGTTGTAATTGATATTGGTGGTAGAGCAGGTTGTAATTGATGTTGATGGTAAAACAGGTTGTATTTCATATTGGTATATATATATATATATATATATATATATATATATATATATATATATATATATATATATATATATATATATATTGGTGTCTATATAAATAATGAGGGTAAAAAGTGTCCAATATTAAATCATCACAATAAGTTCTAGCCACATTCTATTTTACAGACAAAATGGTTCTAACAGTTGCAGAGGTTTATTTATTCAAATCCCTTCTGTTGCAAACCAAATGCTGGACTAGAAGCACAGGGTAATTATGTCTAGATTTTTTTTGACCAGTGGAGATTAGTTTATAAATTGCCTGGCAGGGCTGTGGGACAGTGGAGATTAGTTTATAAATTGCCTGGCTAGGCTGTGGGACAGTGGAGGTTAGTTTATAAATTACCTGGCTTGGCTGTGGGACAGTGGAGATGAGTTTATAAATTGCCTGGCTGGGCTGTGGGACAGTGGAGATAAGTTTATAAATTGCCTGGCAGGGCTGTGGGACTGTGGAGATTAGTTTATGACTTGCCTGGCTAGGCTGTGGGACAGTGGAGATTAGTTTATAAATTGCCTGGCTGGGCTGTGGGACAGTGGAAATTTGTTTCTACATTTCCTGGCTGGGCTGTGGGACAGTGCAGATGAGTTTATAAATTGCCTGGCAGGGCTGTGGGACAGTGGAGATTAGTTTATGACTTGCCTGGCTGGGCTGTGGGACAGTGGAGATTCGTTTATAAATTGCCTGGCTGGGCTGTGGGACAGTGGAGATTTGTTTCTACATTTCCTGGCAGGGCTGTGGGACAGTGAATGTGTAGGGGTAATTCAAATGGAACTGTTAACAGGCATTTCCCATTAATTATCTTGAATAACTAAAGCAATCAACCAATCAGCATCCAGGATTCAAATTTGCTATTTTATAATGAGTGATCTAGTCTGGATTAAACCTCAATCTTAAAGTTTTATCATGTGGAGCTTTAATTTAGATCTCTCTGTTTAACCAAATACTCTTGTTTGTCTTTGGCAGGAGAGAGACCGGACTCTCACTCTGACAGCAGGAAGAGTCCTTCAGGGGAACCAGACCCAGAGACGCCCAAACCAGTGAGACGACATCACTGGTCCCAGTGTAAAAAGAGTTTTAAGTGGTTATGGAAGCTGAAAAGTCATGATAGAACAGACACAGGTGGGAAGACTTCACAATGTTCCCAATGTGGAAAGAGTTTTACCCGGTTAGGGAACCTGAAAAGGCATGAGAGAATACACACAGGAGAGAAACCTTTCCAATGTGCCCAATGTGGAAAGAGTTTTACACGGTTAGGGAGCCTGAAAGAACATAAAATAATACACACAGGAGAGAAGCCTTTCCAATGCTCCCGGTGTGGAAAGGGCTTTAGGTGGTTAGGGAACCTGAAAAAGCATGAGAGAACACACACGGGAGAGAAACCGTTCCAATGCTCCCAGTGTGGAAAGAGTTTTCCACAGTTAGGGAGCTTGAAGGAGCATGAAAGGACACACACAGGGGAGACATCTTACCATTGCTCCCTGTGTGGAAAGGATTTTACCAAGCTAAGGAACCTAATAAAACATACAGAATTACACACAGGAGAGAAGCCTTTCCAATGCTCCCAGTGTGGGAAGGGTTTTACACGGTTAGGGAACCTGAAGGATCACAAAAGAGTACACACAGGAGAGAAGCCTTACCAATGTTCCCAGTGTGGAAAGAGTTTTACACGGTTACGGAGCCTGAACGAACATAAATTAATACACACAGGAGAGAAGCGTTTCCAATGTTCTCAGTGTGGAAAGGGTTTTACCCTGTTAGGGAGCCTGAAAAAGCATGAGAGAACACACACAGGAGAAAAGCCGTTCCAATGCTCCCATTGTGGAAAGAGTTTTACACAATTGGGGAGCTTGAAGGTGCATGAAAGGGCACACACAGGGGAGACATCTTACCATTGCTCTCTGTGTGGAAAGAATTTTACCAAGTTAGGGAACCTAAAAAAACATAAACAATTACACACAGGAGAGAAACCTTTCCAATGCTCCCAGTGTGGGAAGGGTTTTACACGGTTAGGGAACCTGAAGGATCATAAAAGAGTACACACAGGAGAGAAGCCTTTCCAATGTTCGCAGTGTGGAAAGAATTTTACATGGTTAGGAAACCTGAAAAAGCATGAGAGAACACACACAGGAGAGAAGCCATTCCAATGCTCCAAGTGTGGAAATAGTTTTAAAAGGTTAGGGAGCCTGAAGGAGCATGAAAGGACACACACATGGGAGACAGCTTACCATTGTTCTATGTGTGGAAAGAATTTTACCAAGTTAGGGAACCTAAACAAACATGAAAAATTACACACAGGAAAGAAGACTTTCCAATGCACCCAGTGTGGGAAGGGTTTTACACGGTTAGGGAACCTGAAAGATCACAAAAGAACACACACAAGAGAGAAGCCTTTCCAATGTTCCCAGTGTGGAAAGGGTTTTACCCAGATAGGGAACCTGAAAAGGCATGAGAAAATACACACAGGAGAAAAATCTTTCCATTGTCCGCAGTGTGGAAAGGATTTTACCCAGTTGGTGAACCTGAAAAGGCACGAGAGAACACACACAGTTTTAACAACGACCCCAGGAGTTGGAAACGGTTCGAAGAACAGAACAGAAAACCGCGTGAGAACAGAAACAACGAAGAAACAGAAACAGAACCAGAACCGGGAAAGAAAGTGATCAGCTTTGAAACGGAACAGAACCTTTTATTTTAAAAGTAAAGTATTAATAACGTCATTTTACAGTAACTTGTCCAGTGAAAATCTTCTTTAAAAAGTTAACATTCTGTTAACTCATCGACATAATGTTGAGACCAGCTATACTCATATTTGTGGCCAAAGCATAAATTGACACTTCAAAAACCCTCAAACTTGTATCTCAAACAGACTGTTTAAAAAAAATACTATTTCCTCATAGAACACGTTATCTCCCTGCGGAGGATGAGCTGGCCAATCTGTTGTTGGGGTACGACCCACACCATTCTGTTGTTGGGGTACGACCCACACCATTCTGTTGTTGGGGTACGACCTACACCATTCTGTTGTTGGGGTACGACCCACACTATTGTGTTGTTGGGGTACGACCCACACCATTCTGTTGTTGGGGTACGACCCACACCATTCTGTTGTTGGGGTACGACTCACACCATTATGTTGTTGGGGGTATGACCCACACCATTCTGTTGTTGGGGTACGACCCACACCATTCTGTTGTTGGGGTACGACTCACACCATTCTGTTGTTGGGGTACGACCCACACCATTCTGTTGTTGGGGTATGACCCACACCATTCTGTTGTTGGGGGTATGACCCACACCATTCTGTTGTTGGGGTACGACCCACACCATTCTGTTGTTGGGGTACGACTCACACCATTCTGTTGTTGGGGTACGACCCACACCATTCTGTTGTTGGGGTATGACCCACACCATTCTGTTGTTGGGGTACGACCCACACTATTCTGTTGTTGGGGTACGCCCATGCCATTCTGTTGTTGGGGTATGACCCACACCATTCTGTTGTTGGGGTACGACCCACACTATTCTGTTGTTGGGGTACGACCCACACTATTCTGTTGTTGGGGTACGCCCATACCATTCTGTTGTTGGGGTCACTAGAGATCCTGGTTCTAGTCCAGGTTCTGTCTCCGTGGTAGCTGTGTCACTAGAGATCCTGGTTCTAGTCCAGGCTCTGTCTCAGTGCTAGCTGTGTCACTAGAGATCCTGGTTCTAGTCCAGGCTCTGTCTCAGTGGTAGCTGTGTCACTAGAGATCCTGGTTCTAGTCCAGGCGTGCCACTAGAGATCCTGGTTCTAGTCCAGGTTCTGCCTCAGTGCTAGCTCTGTCACTAGAGATCCTGGTTCTAGTCCAGGTTCTGTCTCAGTGCTAGCTGTGCCATTAGAGATCCTGGTTCTAGTCCAGGTTATGTCTCAGTGCTAGCTGTGTCACTAGAGATCCTGCTTCTAGTCCAGGTTCTGTCTCAGTGCTAGCTGTGTCACTAGAGATCCTGGTTCTAGTCCAGGCTCGCATTCGTCCACGACCGGGAGACCAATGAGGTGGTGCACAATTAGCCCAGCATCGTCCGGGTTAGGGGAGGGTTTGGCCCAGCATCGTCCGGGTTAGGGGAGGGTTTGGCCTAGCATCGTCTGGGTTAGGGGAGGGTTTGGCCCAGCATCGTCCGGGTTAGGGGAGGGTTTGGCCCAGCATCGTCCGATTTAGGGGAGGTTTTGGCCCAGCATCGTCCGATTTAGGGGAGGTTTTGGCCCAGCATCGTCCAATTTAGGGGAGGTTTTGGCCCAGCATCGTCTGGGTTAAGGGAGGGTTTGGCTCCGCATCGTCCGGGTTAGTGGAGAGTTTGGCCCAGCATCGCCGGGATAGGGGAGGGTTTGGCCGGCAGGGATGTTGTTGTCCCATCGTGAACTAGCGACTCCTGTGGCGGGCCGGGCACAATGCTCGCTGACACGTCGCCAGGTGTACAGTGTTAACTCCACCACATTGGTGCGGCGGGCATTGTGTCAAGAAGCAGTACGGCTTGGCTGGGTTGTGTTTCGGAGGACGCACGGCTCTCGACCTTTGCCTCTCCCGAGTCTGTACTGGAGTTGCAGCGATGGGACAAGACTGTAACTACCAATTGGATACAACGAAATTGTGGAGAATTTTCTTATTTTTTTTTAAATAGAATAAAATAAAAAAATAAATATAGTTTTTAAAGCCAACAAAGGGAAAAGCCCTAATTCTCAGTCAGAACTCTCCCAGCTGAACATGTTTTCCATTGTGTTTTGAGTACCTGCCCCTCCCACAGAAGCATCATAGCTGTAGCCCCGCCCCCTCATAAGCATCATAGCTGTAGCCCCTCCCCACCAGAGGCATAAACTACTGCACTGACGTTTTCAAGTTTGATTCAGAAGATAGAGAGATTTTTAATTAGAGAAGAAGGGATTCACTTTTTCAATGATACTATAGTTATCACGTTTCACATTGGATTTATTAACTACAGAAAGGTAAGATGTGTTTTTAATGCTGATGTCACTGAACACACACTGAAGTTCAACGTTCCTCCATAGAAGCCTCCTCCTCCGTAGGTATAATTCTGTGGGTCTAATTCAGATAATGATACGCTACAACAAGATGCCCAGCTCTTCAAGTCAAGCCTGCTCCTCCCTCTCTTGCTCTCTCCGCCCACAAAATGTATGTGGCTTCTTGCGCTCTACACTTGTCTATCCATCACGCATGTAAATAACTAGCTTGCCCACTCCCATAGCAAGCTGCTCTGTCCACACTGATTGGTGCGGAATGAAAGGAGTTCTGGTTCTAGAATTTTGATTCCAACCCCTGGGGTGTATTCATTATAAAACGGGGAGGGGCTTATCAGAATTTGTCCAATAGAAAACGGGGATGGACTTATCAGAATTTGTCCAA
The DNA here is from genome assembly GCF_045791955.1 of Oncorhynchus clarkii lewisi. Classification (NCBI taxonomy): domain Eukaryota; kingdom Metazoa; phylum Chordata; class Actinopteri; order Salmoniformes; family Salmonidae; genus Oncorhynchus; species Oncorhynchus clarkii. Next base: position 38,949 of record NW_027257971.1, on the reverse strand, counting down.
TAGAAAATCCGCCCAAAATTGCAAAATGTTCCCGAATCAGCGAATGTTTTACCCAGTTAGGAAATCTGAAAACACATGAGAGTTCACACACAGGAGAAAAACCTTTCCAATGTTCCCAGTGTGGAAAGCATTTTACCCAGTTAGGGAACCTGAAAACACATCAGAGGGAGCACACAGGGGGATGAGCTTCCACATTTTCCAGGACACCTACAATAAGATCATAAAGGGGGGGGCTGTGTTCTGACATGTGTGTGACTGAGAATTTGTGTTTTTGTTGATGTCGCATGAAATCATGTTTGTATGAAATATTACCACAAAAAAAATAGGCCTACTTTAGTTTTTTTTCCTCGACGAGACATTTTAAAACGTGTATTTTATTTTGATTATGGATTTGGATTGATTGAATATAAATATGAACCCTTTAGATGTTAATGATTTGATTTGGAAAGTTGTAGATTTTATTAAATAGATTTGAATGAATGTGTATTTCTTGTTTCTAACTTTGAAAAAAACTCGTCAATTTAGTCGTTTTGTTTCATTTAATTAATTTGTGTTGTCGTGTCTGTGACTATCATTAAATGTGAAGACTTATTTATCAAATCAGTTCTCTGTGTGTAATTACTGATTAAACTAATCATGTAAACTTGAATTAACTAGGAAGTCGAGGCACCACGGGAAGATTTTGTTTATAGAATGTCAATTTCCCGAATATAACTCTTCAGATATTTTTATATATTATCAAAAACAGTCGCTTATTGTTATTAATTAATTGTTATTATTACCTCATCAGTTGTCATTATTGAACGTCGCAAACCCTTGGATATCTGCACGAAACCCTAGCCTAAATCATGAATCAGCGATATACAAATTGGCTTAATTATTTATTTACTAACTAACTAAATAATCACACAGAATGACATAACAGACAAACAGTGTATATTTGGATTACTACATGATACAATGACAAAATTCCCTAGTGGACGAAGCCGGTTTGACGGCTTGGTAGACAAAGGAAAGGGGTGGGGACTGAGAAAGAGCGGGAAAGACAACATGGATTCACTACACACAGAGGATAATTGTACTCATGGGCATGCTAATACTTGTACATATTTACGCTTTTATGTCGTCGTTGTTGTCTCTCCGTTGAAAACACTTGATCGTCCTGTAGAGTTCATCAGAGTCTCTGGTTAACTTTCCCAGAAGCCACAATGTCTTTCGTGGTTGTAGGCGGTTAGAATGGGTACTTCAGAGTACCATTCAGAAATGATCTCATAGGCTAGATGCTTCGGCGGTTGTCGGTATTCTCGTTCTAGGTTCACGTCATTTCTAGCTTCAGACTAGTAATGTGTTTTGTCTAGAATTTGCTCCTTCTTCTGTAGTTTTTTTATTTATTTTTATTTTACCTTTATTTAGCTAGGCAAGTCAGTTGAGAACAAATTCTTATTTTCAATGACGGCCTAGGAACAGTGGGTTAACTGCCTGTTCAGGGGCAAAACGACAGATTCGTACCTTGTCAGCTCGGGGATTTGAACTTGCAACCTTCCGGTTACTAGTCCAACGCTCTAGCCGCCCCTAGCCTAGTGATCGATAGTCTCAGTGATCGATAGTGATTGATAGTCTCAGTTTAAACCTTTCCAGCTGTGTAGCGAAAACTACAGCTGTATGGTCTAATGGTCTATAGAATTGTAGCCATTCCAACGTGGGGAATCTGTCCCGGCGTTCTCTGACTTAATGTAGGAAGTGGGTTTTATACTCTGTGGAAAAAAAGGGCGGTTCTATGACGCCTGATGTAAAGTCTGGACTCACGGGGGGGGGGGGGGGGGGGGGGGGGGGGGGGGTGTTGCCACTGACCAGTGGAACTTTATAACTAAACAAGTATCTCGTTTAGAAGGCCAACATGACATTACATCTTCTCACAAATAGTTTCATATTAAATCATATTTTTTTACACAACATTCAGGAAGAAAACTAATAACTGAGAAATGTACACTTCCAAAGCTACAGTTATTCTGTACCTGTAACCCTAACCCTGACCCTAACCCTAACCCTAACCCTGACCCTAACCCTGACCCTAACCCTAACCCTAACCCTAACCCTGACCCTAACCCTAACCCTAACCCTAACCCCTAACCCTAACCCCTGACCCTAACCCTGACCCTAACCCTGACCCTAACCCTGACCCTAACCCTAACCCCTAACCCTAACCCCTAACCCTGACCCTAACCCTAACCCCTAACCCTAACCCCTAACCCTGACCCTAACCCTAACCCCTAACCCTAACCCCTAACCCTAACCCTAACCCTAACCCTAACCCCTAACCCCTAACCCTAACCCCTAACCCTGACCCTAACCCTAACCCCTGACCCTAACCCTGACCCCTAACCCTAACCCTAACCCCTGACCCCTAACCCTAACCCTAACCCTAACCCTGACCCTAACCCCTAACCCTGACCCCTGACCCTAACCCCTAACCCTAACCCTGACCCTGACCCTAACCCCTAACCCTAACCCCTGACCCCTAACCCTGACCCTAACCCCTAACCCTGACCCCTGACCCTAACCCTAACCCTAACCCTAACCCTAACCCTAACCCCTAACCCTAACCCTGACCCTAACCCCTAACCCTGACCCCTGACCCTAACCCCTAACCCAGACCCGAACCCCTAACCCTAACCCTGACCCTAACCCCTAACCCTGACCCCTACCCTAACCCCTAACCCTAACCCCTAACCCTAACCCTGACCCCTAACCCTGACCCCTGACCCTAACCCCTAACCCTAACCCTAACCCTAACCCTAACCCTGACCCTAACCCTAACCCCTAACCCTAACCCCTAACCCTGACCCCTGACCCTAACCCCTAACCCTGACCCTAACCCCTAACCCTGACCCTAACCCCTAACCCTGACCCCTGACCCTAACCCCTAACCCTGACCCTAACCCCTAACCCTAACCCTGACCCTAACCCCTAACCCTGACCCCTGACCCTAACCCTAACCCCTAACCCTAACCCTGACCCCTAACCCTGACCCCTGACCCTAACCCCTAACCCTAACCCTAACCCTAACCCTGACCCTAACCCTAACCCCTAACCCCTAACCCTAACCCCTGACCCTAACCCTGACCCCTGACCCTAACCCTAACCCCTGACCCCTAACCCTAACCCCTGACCCCTAACCCCTGACCCTAACCCCTAACCCTAACCCTAACCCCTAACCCCTAACCCTAACCCTAACCCTGACCCCTAACCCTAACCCCTAACCCCTAACCCCTGACCCCTAACCCTAACCCTGACCCTAACCCCTAACCCCTGACCCCTAACCCTAACCCTAACCCTGACCCTAACCCCTAACCCTAACCCTAACCCCTGACCCCTGACCCTAACCCCTGACCCCTAACCCTAACCCTAACCCCTGACCCCTAACCCTAACCCTAACCCCTGACCCTAACCCCTAACCCTAACCCCTAACCCCTAACCCTAACCCTAACCCTGACCCCTAACCCTAACCCCTAACCCCTAACCCCTGACCCCTAACCCTGACCCCTGACCCTAACCCCTAACCCTGACCCTAACCCCTAACCCTGACCCTAACCCCTAACCCTGACCCCTGACCCTAACCCCTAACCCTGACCCTAACCCCTAACCCTAACCCTGACCCTAACCCCTAACCCTGACCCCTGACCCTAACCCCTAACCCTAACCCCTAACCCTAACCCTGACCCCTAACCCTGACCCCTGACCCTAACCCCTAACCCTAACCCTAACCCTAACCCTAACCCTAACCCTGACCCTAACCCTAACCCCTAACCCTAACCCCTAACCCCTGACCCTAACCCTAACCCCTGACCCCTGACCCTAACCCTAACCCCTGACCCCTAACCCTAACCCCTGACCCCTAACCCTAACCCCTGACCCTAACCCCTAACCCTAACCCTAACCCCTAACCCCTAACCCCTAACCCTAACCCTAACCCTGACCCTGACCCCTAACCCTAACCCCTAACCCTAACCCCTAACCCCTAACCCCTGACCCCTAACCCTAACCCTGACCCTAACCCCTAACCCCTAACCCTAACCCTAACCCTGACCCTAACCCTAACCCCTGACCCCTGACCCTAACCCTAACCCCTGACCCCTAACCCTAACCCTAACCCCTGACCCCTAACCCTAACCCTAACCCCTGACCCTAACCCCTAACCCTAACCCCTAACCCCTAACCCTAACCCTAACCCTGACCCCTAACCCCTAACCCCTAACCCCTGACCCCTAACCCTAACCCTAACCCCTGACCCCTGACCCTAACCCTAACCCCTGACCCCTAACCCTAACCCCTAACCCCTGACCCCTAACCCCTGACCCTTCTTCCTGATGTCACAAACTAAAACACCTTTGACATGATTGTTCTTTAAATACCCACGGACCAAACATCCCACATTCTCAAAATTAGAAATATTGTTTAATCTTGGGAAATAGAAGTTAGGTTTATTCCCCCTCTCTTTCTGCATGACCAGGGGGAGAGAGTCTGACCAGGGGGAGAGAGTCTGACCAGGGGGAGAGAGTCTGACCAGGGGGAGAGAGTCTGACCAGGGGGAGAGAGTCTGACCAGGGGGAGAGAGTCTGACCAGGGGGAGAGAGTCTGACCAGGGGGAGAGAGAGTCTGACCAGGGGGAGAGAGTCTGACCAGGGAGAGAGAGTCTGACCAGGGGGAGAGAGTCTGACCAGGGGGAGAGAGTCTGACCAGGGGGAGAGAGTCTGACCAGGGGGAGAGCAGGGGGAGAGAGTCTGACCAGGGGGAGAGAGTCTGACCAGGGGGAGAGAGTCTGACCAGGGGGAGAGAGTCTGACCAGGGGGAGAGAGTCTGACCAGGGGGAGAGAGAGTCTGACCAGGGGGAGAGAGTCTGACCAGGGGGAGAGAGTCTGACCAGGGGGAGAGAGTCTGACCAGGGGGAGAGAGTCTGACCAGGGGGAGAGCAGGGGGAGAGAGTCTGACCAGGGGGAGAGAGTCTGACCAGGGGGAGAGAGTCTGACCAGGGGGAGAGAGTCTGACCAGGGGGAGAGAGTCTGACCAGGGGGAGAGAGTCTCTGCCAGGAATTTATGACCATAAAACTTGTGGTTAATGAGAGAGGGGGAGCCACGAAAAAAAAAAAAAAACAACCACTTTGTGACCCCTCCCCCAGAATGAGAGAGCGGTGGGGAGCCACGATATACCCCCCAAAGGGCCACGTCGTGACAGTGTACTAGTCTTCAGACTAAAGGTGTATGAAAATGTGATGACATTGTTCTGATAACATTGATAAGAGTTGTTGACATGAAGAAGATTCACTTGCTGCCTCATCGATTTTCCCAAATGTATTCATCCACCATGTCAGAGGAAGAAAACACAGGTGCTGATTGTAAAAAGCATTTGATTTAATGCAACATTTTTTATTTTTGTCTGAATAAAAATCAAATGTGGAACGCCGCTAGTTCATTATATATCACTGAATTTACAAAACATTATGAACACCTGCTCTTTCCATGACATAGCCCACCTACACAATCTACTTTATATTCGTAAAATATTCCAATCAGATTCCACCATACCCATTAGTATACAGTGTATTCAGAAAGTATTCAGACCCCTTGACTTTTTCCCAGATTTTGTTACATCACAGCTAACATTGATTTAATCATTTTTTTCCCTCATCAATCTATACACACATACCCTATAAGGACATCACAATACCCCGTAATGACACCACAATACCCCATAATGACATCACAATACCCCATAATGATACCACAATACCCCATAATGACAAAGCAAAAACAGGTTTTTATATAAAAATAAATAAATCCAATATCACATTTACAAAGTATACAGACCTTTACTCAGTACTTTGTTGAAGCAACTTTGGCAGCGATTACAGCCTTGAGTCTTCATGGGTATGAGGCTTCAAGCTTGGCACACCTGTATTTGGTGAGTTTCTCCAATTCTCTGCAGATCCCATTCTTCTCTGAAGAGTGGCTGGGCCACTCAAGGGCATTCAGAGACTTGTCCCGATTTCCCCTCGAAATTTCCCCTCGGCTTTATCAAGGGTGTCAATAACTGTAGGTGTTTATTTTGATCATATCTATTTATTATATCTGAACTAATCAATCAACACTTGTTGCTCTTTGTATGTGTTGATATAATAGTCATATGCGTTTCCTCCCTCCAGACAGCAGATGGCGATATGTGTCTTTCAGGCCATGCTGCTACTGTGACGTATAATCTAGTGGACGGAAAGCTTCTTCAACAACTGCAGCCACCTCGGTAGCTCGCTAGACAACAAAGTCGGAACATTCGAGTTCTTTAGACAATTTCCTGGTTTAATTTGCAACTATGTTTTAAACATACTTCTGTGTGAAATAACTAGTTATCCCATTTAATGTCGTATTGACGTTGTTGCTGTTAGCTGTCTGGTTAAGTTAACACTAGTCCAGTCGCTAATGCTAATGAGCTAACATCCCCGACCATGAGTTTACTAAGCTACACTGAGAATTGCTTGACGGAGAAAGGAAATCTCATGGGAGAGGAGACTGTTACCGTCAAGAAAGAAGTAGAAGGTGAGGCTGTTACAGTGAAAGAAGAAGGGGAAGAGGCTTTCAGCGTGAAAGAGGAGGAGGATGTTACAGTGAAGGAAGAGGAAGATACAGTTTTTGTAATGAAGGAGGAGGATGGGGAGATGACTGTCACAGTGAAAGAGGAGGAAGACGTTTTTGGAGTGAAGGAGGAAGAGGGGGAGATTACTGTCACATTGGAGGAGGACGAAGAAGAGAAGACTGGAGAACTGATTAACACCAGTAAAAACAGTGAGTACTATCTTATAAAACAGGGACATTGATCGGATTAACACCAGTAAAAACAGTGAGTACTATCTTATAAAACAGGGACATTGATCTGATTAACACCAGTAAAAACAGTGAGTACTATCTTATAAAACAGGGACATTGATCTGATTAACACCAGTAAATACAGTGAGTACTATCTTATAAAACAGGGGCATTGATCTGATTAACACTAGTAATTACAGTGAGTACTATCTTATAAAACAGGGGCATTGATCTGATTAACACTAGTAAATACAGTGAGTACTATCTTATAAAACAGGGGCATTGATCTGATTAACACCAGTAATTACAGTGAGTACTATCTTATAAAACAAGGGCATTGATCTGATTAACACTAGTAAATACAGTGAGTACTATCTTATAAAACAGGGGCATTGATCTGATTAACACCAGTAATTACAGTGAGTACTATCTTATAAAACAGGGGCATTGATCTGATTAACACTAGTAAATACAGTGAGTACTATCTTATAAAACAGGGGCATTGATCTGATTAACACCAGTAATTACAGTGAGTACTATCTTATAAAACAAGGGCATTGATCTGATTAACACTAGTAAATACAGTGAGTACTATCTTATAAAACAGGGGCATTGATCTGATTAACACCAGTAATTACAGTGAGTACTATCTTATAAAACAGGGGCATTGATCTGATTAACACTAGTAAATACAGTGAGTACTATCTTATAAAACCGGGGCATTGATCTGATTAACACCAGTGAGTACTATCTTATAAAACATTGATCTGATTAACACCAGTGAGTACTATCTTATAAAACATTGATCTGATTAACACCAGTAAATACAGTGAGTACTATCTTATAAAACCGGGGCATTGATCTGATTAACACCAGTGAGTACTATCTTATAAAACATTGATCTGATTAACACCAGTAAATACAGTGAGTACTATCTTATAAAACATTGATCTGATTAACACCAGTAAATACAGTGAGTACTATCTTATAAAACATTGATCTGATTAACACCAGTAAGGACAAACTCTGCAGTTAGTGAAATAATGTGTGGTTTTAAAAGACAATTCTACACTTGAATATGTTGTTCTGTAGGTATTGTTATACGTCCTCCAGTGATTTTTTGTTGTTGTAACGTTTCCTGTTGAAAAGCTTTATATAAACGTAAATACAGTAAATGACAAACACAAATAAAACACTTACCTGGACCACCTGTTGAGATGTGTCATGACTTACCTGGACCACCTGTTGAGATGTGTCATGACTTACCTGGACCACCTGTTGAGATGTCATGACTTACCTGGACCACCTGTTGAGATGTCATGACTTACCTGGACCACCTGTTGAGATGTCATGACTTACCTGGACCACCTGTTGAGATGTCATGACTTACCTGGACCACCTGTTGAGATGTCATGACTTACCTGGACCACCTGTTGAGATGTCATGACTTACCTGGACCACCTGTTGAGATGTCACGACTTACCTGGACCACCTGTTGAGATGTGCCATGACTTACCTGGACCACCTGTTGAGATGTCATGACTTACCTGGACCACCTGTTGAGATGTGCCATGACTTACCTGGACCACCTGTTGAGATGTCATGACTTACCTGGACCACCTGTTGAGATGTCATGACTTACCTGGACCACCTGTTGAGATGTCATGACTTACCTGGACCACCTGTTGAGATGTCATGACTTACCTGGACCACCTGTTGAGATGTGTCATGACTTACCTGGACCACCTGTTGAGATGTGATGACTTACCTGGACCACCTGTTGAGATGTGATGACTTACCTGGACCACCTGTTGAGATGTCATGACTTACCTGGACCACCTGTTGAGATGTGTCATGTCATGACTTACCTGGACCACCTGTTGAGATGTGTCATGACTTACCTGGACCACCTGTTGAGATGTGATGACTTACCTGGACCACCTGTTGAGATGTGATGACTTACCTGGACCACCTGTTGAGATGTGCCATGACTTACCTGGACCACCTGTTGAGATGTGCCATGACTTACCTGGACCACCTGTTGAGATATGTCATGTCATGACTTACCTGGACCACCTGTTGAGATGTGTCATGTCATGACTTACCTGGACCACCTGTTGAGATGTGTCATGACTTACCTGGACCACCTGTTGAGATGTGTCATGACTTACCTGGACCACCTGTTGAGATGTCATGACTTACCTGGACCACCTGTTGAGATGTCATGACTTACCTGGACCACCTGTTGAGATGTCATGACTTACCTGGACCACCTGTTGAGATGTCATGACTTACCTGGACCACCTGTTGAGATGTCATGACTTACCTGGACCACCTGTTGAGATGTCACGACTTACCTGGACCACCTGTTGAGATGTGCCATGACTTACCTGGACCACCTGTTGAGATGTCATGACTTACCTGGACCACCTGTTGAGATGTGCCATGACTTACCTGGACCACCTGTTGAGATGTCATGACTTACCTGGACCACCTGTTGAGATGTCATGACTTACCTGGACCACCTGTTGAGATGTCATGACTTACCTGGACCACCTGTTGAGATGTGTCATGACTTACCTGGACCACCTGTTGAGATGTGATGACTTACCTGGACCACCTGTTGAGATGTGATGACTTACCTGGACCACCTGTTGAGATGTCATGACTTACCTGGACCACCTGTTGAGATGTGTCATGTCATGACTTACCTGGACCACCTGTTGAGATGTGTCATGACTTACCTGGACCACCTGTTGAGATGTGATGACTTACCTGGACCACCTGTTGAGATGTGATGACTTACCTGGACCACCTGTTGAGATGTGCCATGACTTACCTGGACCACCTGTTGAGATGTGCCATGACTTACCTGGACCACCTGTTGAGATATGTCATGTCATGACTTACCTAGACCACCTGTTGAGATGTGTCATGTCATGACTTACCTGGACCACCTGTTGAGATATGTCATGACTTACCTGGACACCTGTTGAGATGTGTCATGTCACGACTTACCTGGACCACCTGTTGAGATATGTCATGACTTACCTGGACCACCTGTTGAGATGTGTCATGACTTACCTGGACCACCTGTTGATTTCATGACTTACCTGGACCACCTGTTGAGATGTCATGTCATGACTTACCTGGACCACCTGTTGAGATGTGTCATGACTTACCTGGACCACCTGTTGAGATGTGTCATGTCATGACTTACCTGGACCACTTGTTGAGATGTGTCACGACTTACCTGGACCACCTGTTGAGATGTGTCATGACTTACCTGGACCACCTGTTGAGATGTGCCATGACTTACCTGGACTACCTGTTGAGATGTGTCATGACTTACCTGGACCACCTGTTGAGATGTGTCATGACTTACCTGGACCACCTGTTGAGATGTGCCATGACTTACCTGGACCACCTGTTGAGATGTGTCATGACTTACCTGGACCACCTGTTGAGATGTGTCACGACTTACCTGGACCACCTGTTGAGATGTGTCACGACTTACCTGGACCACCTGTTGAGATGTGTCATGACTTACCTGGACCACCTGTTGAGATGTGTCATGTCATGACTTACCTGGACCACCTGTTGAGATGTGTAATGACTTACCTGGACCACCTGTTGAGATGTGGCATGACATGACTTACCTGGACCACCTGTTGAGATGTGGCATGACATGACTTACCTGGACCACCTGTTGAGATGTGTCATGACATGACTTACCTGGACCACCTGTTGAGATGTCATGACTTACCTGGACCACCTGTTGAGATGTCATGACTTACCTGGACCACCTGTTGAGATGTGTCACGACTTACCTGGACCACCTGTTGAGATGTGTAATGACTTACCTGGACCACCTGTTGAGATGTGGCATGACATGACTTACCTGGACCACCTGTTGAGATGTGTCATGACATGACTTAGCTGGACCACCTGTTGAGATGTGCCTTGTGGTCAGTAAATCAGGTGTTAAAGGAGACTACCGCTATAAAGCTTCCATGAGTTTGATCCACCAACAAAATGTTAATGGATTAAATGATTCCCAATATATATATTCACAACATTTTTAAGGGCGATTCCATGTAAAAGTCCAACTGAGCACGTGCACATATAAAGTTAGTCATTTTCAAATGAAACCACATGCATCGTTATCCTTAAGATCTATATGTTGGAGTTCAGGCATGTTTAAATAGGACATTGCATAATCTTATATTTGTCTAAATTAAACTGGTTAACTTTTTTATATACAGTACCTGCCAAAAGTTTGGACACACCTGTTAATTGAAATGCATTCCAGGTGACTACCTCATGAAGCTGGTTGAGAGAATGCCAAGTGTGCAATGCTGTCAAAGGGGTGGCTATATGCAGAATCTCAAATATAAAATATTTTTTGATTTGTTTAACACTTGTTTGGGTTACTACATGATTCCATATGTGTTATTTCATAGTTTTGATGTCTTCACTATTTTTCTACAATGTAGAAAATAGTACAAATAAAGAAAAACCTTTAATGAGGAGGTGTTCTAAAACGGTTGACCGGTAGTGTATTTACAAAAAATATATAAATTCAAAGAAAGAAGGTCACCCATTGGTAGATGGGTTTAACATACAAGAAGCAGACATTTAATATCCCTTTGAGCTTGAGGTGGAGTTATTAACTGTAGATCAGGACTGGACGATATGGTCAATGTTCTATCATGGTATTTTAAAATAAATTGGGTTTAACAACAACAAGAAGCAGACATTTAATATCCCTTTTGAGCTTGAGGTGGAGTTATTAATTACACTTTAGATCAGGACTGGACGATATGGTCAATGTTCTATCATGGTATTTTAAAATAAATTGGGTTTAACAACAACAAGAAGCAGACATTTAATATCCCTTTTGAGCTTGAGGTGGAGTTATTAATTACACTTTAGATCAGGACTGGACGATATGGTCAATGTTCTATCATGGAATTTTAAAAGAAATTGGGTTTAACAACAACAAGAAGCAGACATTTAATATCCCTTTTGAGCTTGAGGTGAAGTTATTAACTATTTGACTGTATTGAAATGTTTTTTTAATAATAAAAGTTTTAAATTTGCTTTATGAGTAGTGAGTGAATTTAGGGTGGCAGCACATATATTCCAAGTGATTTCAATGAGTTTTTCTCCATTCTGATTGGTTTATACTGTTCAATTCAACTTCAACCCCCCCCCCCCCCCCCCCCAAACAGTCATCATGTTAAACAATTCCTGCATTTGAGATCATTTCCACACCGCCACGTAGGGCTGCTCGATATGGGCAAGAAATCTGGGCCTTATTTTTACCAAATCTTGCAATTTGACTTGCAATTTAGAGCAAAACACTTGGGTTAACTGTTGGAATCATGGGACTAGAATGTCTATTCTAATTATACAGTTAGAATATAATAGTGGGCACTTTGAATACGTTGACATAACAACAAATGAAAATGCCAGGGAGGTTGTGACAGGGTAGGAACTAATGTGTTGATAGGTGTTTCCTAGGGGGACCCTATAATCTTTGGCAACATTGAATGTTTTCTCTTAGCTTCTTCATGTAGCTTCTTCTTGCTTTGCGTTGTACCTCTTTTAATTTAGAAGACACTGTTGCACAAACCACATGCTGATTTAGGTCTACACCATCACTGGTGTTATCAGGCTGTATAGCTAATTATAATAACTTCCGTATCATTTGCACTCACTGTATATAGACTTTTTGTTTTCTTTTGTTTTACTGTATTATTGACTGTATGTTTGTTTATTCCATGTGTAACTCTGTGTTGTTGTTTGTGGTCTCACTGCTTTGCTTTATCTTGGCCAGGTCACAGTTGTAAATGAGAACTTGTTACCTAAGTTAAGCCTACCTGGTTAAATAAAGGTGAAATAAATAACATTACGCTTGCTCTTACTCAGTACATTTATTAGCTAAGTTAGCGATTAGCATTTAGCGGCTAACAAGATTGAGGAACAACTTGCTAATTAAAGACAAAACTAGCTGTTTGCAGATGCAAGAAACACAAGCTAATAGTGTAATTAATAAATAGCCTGGCTGGGCTGTGGGACAGTGGAGATTAGTTTATAAATTGCCTGGCAGGGCAGTGGGACAGTGGAGATTAGTTTATAAATTGCCTGGCTGGACAGTGGAGATTAGTTTATAAATTGCCTGGCTGGACAGTGGAGGTTAGTTTATAAATTGCCTGGCTGGGCTGTGGGACAGTGGAGATTAGTTTATAAATTGCCTGGCTTGGCCTTGGGACAGTGGTTGTATAGGGATAATTCAAATATAATTGTTAACAGGCATTACCCAGGGATCATCATGAATAACTAACGGCTATTAACCAATCAGTATTCACGATCCAAATGTACTGTTTTATAATGAGGGATCTAGTCTCTAGATTAAACCTCATAGGAAGACAGTTTTTATCATGAGGAGATTTCATTCATGTCTCTCAGTTTAACCAAATACTCTTTGTTTTTGGCAGGAAAGAGACCAGCCTCTCACTCTGACAGACGGAAGAGTCCTTCAGGGGAACCAGACCCAGAGACTCCCAAACCAGCGAGACGACATCACTGCTCCCTGTGTAATATGAGTTTTAAGTGGTCATGGAAGCTGAAAGAGCATAAAAGGACACACGTAGGAGAAAAGCCATTCCAATGCTCCCAGTGTGGAAAGAGTTTTACTTTGTTAGGGAGCCTGAACAAACATAAGAGAATACACACAGGAGAAAAGCCTTATCACTGCTCCCAATGTGGAAATAATTTTATGTGGTTAGGGAGCCTGAACAAACATAAGCGAATACACTCGGGAGAGAAGCCTTTCCCCTGTTCCCATTGTGGAAAGAATTTTAGGTTGTTAGATACCCTGAAGGAGCACGAGAGGACACACACAGGGGAAAAACCTTACCATTGCTCCCAGTGTGGAAATAGTTTTTCCCAGTTAGGGAACCTAAACAAACACAAAAAAATACACTCTGGAGAGAAACCGTACCCCTGTTCCCATTGTGGAAAGAATTTTAGGTTGTTAGATAATCTGAAAGAGCATGAGAGAACACACACAGGGGAGAAACCTTACCAATGCTCCCAGTGTGGAAAGGATTTTACCCAGTTAGGAAACCTAAAAAAGCATGAGATAATCCACTCTAGAGATAAGCCTTACCACTGCGCCCATTGTGAAAAGAGATTTACCCAGTTAGGGAGCCTGAACAAACATAAGAGAATACACTCTGGAGAGAAGCCTTACCCTTGTTCCCATTGTGGGAAGAATTTTAGGTTGTTAGATAATCTGAAGGAGCATGAGAGGACACACACAGGGGAGAAACCTTACCATTGCGCCCAGTGTGGAAAGGATTTTACCAAGTTAGGGAACCTAAAAGAGCATGAGAGGACACACACAGGGGAGAAGCCTTATCACTGCTCCCATTGTGGAAATAGTTTTATCCAGCTAGGGAACCTGAATAAACATAAGAGAATACACTCTGGAGAGAAGCCTTAACATTGTTCCAAGTTAGAGAACCTGAAAAGGCATGAGAACATAAACACAGTTTGGTTAGAGTTTTAGTTCGGGAACCTAATTGTGGAAAGACATTTTCCCGGACAGAGAATCTGAAATCACATGAGAGCATAGACAAGACTAGTGTTCTGACTTATGTTTTTGAGTGTTGTTTTTATCAAATCCCCCCCCCCCTCCCCCTAAATAGTCCTACTTTAGTTTTTTCCTCTTGAGACATGATTACAATTACAATAAAGTTACAATTTAAAATGTGTATTTTATTTTTATTTTTATTTTGGATTGATTGAATAGAAATATGAACCCTCAGATGTTAATGATATGATTTGGAAAGTTGTCAAATGTAATTATTAAATGGAGGAATATAAAACGTATCTGTAAGCCACCATTTTCCATTTTAAAACAGGTTCTCTGGCAGAAAATGCGTATCAGCTAATTACAATCAGGGATTTACTAGCAGGCTAAATTGAAGCGGTTCTCATCAGATAACATGGCACACGTTACAGCCCTATGCTTGTGTTGGTTGCAGGAGCAGTACGCTGCTGTTTCCTGCTTGTGTTGGTTACAGGAGCAGTTCTCATCAGATAACATGGCACACGTTACAGCCCTATGCTTGTGTTGGTTGCAGGAGCAGTACGCTGCTGTTTCCTGCTCGGCAAAGATCTCAGAAAAAGTACAAATGTGAGCCCACAACCCAAATGTATCACATAAGAAGTAGATGGCGTATCTCACAATCGATTGTCCGTCCCGAATTTAGTGTGTTCACTGTGACAAAGTTGATTATTTTCATAGGTTTGTGATATTCCACACAGTTGAGACTGCAATACTGCCATCTGTAGGATGATGAGACTGCAATACTGCCATCTGTAGGGTGATAATGAGACTGCAATACTGCCATCTGTAGGGTGATAATGAGACTGCAATACTGCCATCTGTAGGGTGATAATGAGACTGCAATACTGCCATCTGTAGGGTGATAATGAGACTGCAATAGTGCCATCTGTAGGGTGATAATGAGGCTGCAATACTGCCATCTGTAGGGTGATAATGAGACTGAAATACTGCCATCGGTAGGATGATAATGACACTGCCATCTGTAGGATGATAATGAGACTGCAATACTGCCATCAGTAGGATGATAATGACACTGCCATCGGTAGGATGATAATGACACTGCCATCTGTAGGATGATAATGAGACTGCAATACTGCCATCAGTAGGATGATAATGACACTGCCATCGGTAGGATGATAATGACACTGCCATCTGTAGGATGATAAATGAGACTGCCATCTGTAGGATGATAATGAGAGTTAAACCTGTAAACATACCATATTCTAAACATTGGGTTTTAGGCTGGGTTTCTGTACAGCACTTTGAGATATCAGCTGATGTAAGAAGGGCTTTATAAATAAATACATTGGATTTTAATTCTTTCCACAATATGGATATTAGGCCATATCAACGTTGTCGGTCCTACATTTAGGTGTTCCTGTAATATAGTCTATTCAATATGGTTATTAGGCAATAGCACTGTGTTTGTGTTCAAGGCTGAAGAAAGAGGTAGTTCCTTATTCAATTCACTCTTCAGTAAATTTAGGATTTTAATTTCCTGATCAGCATTTTGTGCCGGAGAACCTGTTTTTAAAATGGAAACGGTTGCTTATGATCGAAAGCATGGACCCAGTTTGTATTTCTTAATTATAACCTTCATGAATTTAGTATTTTGGTTTCATTGAGTTAATTTGTGCACCAGGGCTCTATTCAGTCTTTACAGCTGAAGCGTTACAGGTTCCGCTATAAAAATATAAAAGGTCATTTCGGATTGAGCCGACACGTGCAGGGTTTACCTTGAATGCATTGCCTTTACATTTCAATCACGCTGTAAAGCTGAACTTGGGCCTAGTGGATTCAATAGAGCCCTTAGTCTTCAAGCTAAAGTTGTATAAAAATGTGATAACGTAGTTTTGATAACGATAAGTTGCTGACAAAAAAAACTATTTCCTAGCTACTTCATGAATGTTTCCCATCGGTATTATTAAACCATTTCCCAGCTACTTCATGAATGTTCCCATCGGTATTATTAAACCATTTCCCAGCTACTTCATGAATGTTCCCATCGGTATTATTAAAACATTTCCTAGCTACTTCATGAATGTTTCCCATCGGTATTATTAAACCATTTCCCAGCTACTTCATGAATGTTCCCATCGGTATTATTAAAACATTTCCTAGCTACTTCATGAATGTTTTCCATCAGTATTATTAAAACATTTCCCATCTACTTCATGAATGTTCCCATCGGTATTATTAAAACATTTCCTAGCTACTTCATGAATGTACCCATCAGTATTATTTAAAAAATTCTTAGCTACTTCATGAATGTTCCCATTGGTGTTATTAAAACATTTCCTAGCTACTTTATGAATGTTCCCATCAGTGTTATTAAAACATTTCCCAGCTACTTCATGAATGTTTCCCATTTGTATTATTAAACCATTTCCTAGCTACTTCATGAATGTACCCATCAGTATTATTAAAACATTTCCCAGCTACTTCATGAATGTTCCATCGGCATTATTAAAACATTTCCGAGCTTCTTCATGAATGTACCCATCTGTATTATTAAAACATTTCCTTGCTACTTCATGAATGAATGTCAGAAAAAAAACACAGATGCTGATTTGTAATAATAATTTGATTAATGCAACATTTTTGTATCTGAATAAAGATTAAATTAATATTTTTGAACTATGTTACCCACTAGTGAACATTCATTATCTACATCTATGTACTTACAGAAATTAGTTATTTTCAGTGCAGCAAAGTCTCTCCAGAAGTTCAGTGAGGATCTCTGAATGATCCAATGTTGACCTAAATGACTAATGATGATAAATGCAATCCACCTGTGTGTAATCAAGTCTCCGTATAAATGCACCTGCACTGTGATAGTCTCAGAGGTCCGTTAAAAGCGCAGAGAGCATCATGAAGAACAAGGAACACACCAGGCAGGTCCGAGATACTGTTGTGAAGAAGTTTAAAGCCGGATTTGGATACAAAAAGATTTCCCAAGCTTTAAACATCCCAAGGAGCACTGTGCAAGCGATAATATTGAAATGGAAGGAGTATCAGACCACTGCAAATCTACCAAGACCTGGCCGTCCCTCTAAACTATCAGCTCATACAAGGAGAAGACTGATCAGAGATGCAGCCAAGAGGCCCATGATCACTCTGGATGAACTGCAGAGATCTACAGCTGAGGTGGGAGACTCTGTCCATAGGACAACAATCAGTCGTATATTGCACAAATCTGGCCTTTATGGAAGAGTGGCAAGAAGAAAGCCATTTCTTAAAGATATCCATAAAAAGTGTCGTTTAAAGTTTGCCACAAGCCACCTGGGAGACACACCAAACATGTGGAAGAAGGTGCTCTGGTCAGATGAAACCAAAATTGAACTTTTTGGCAACAAAGCAAAACGTTATGTTTGGCGTAAAAGCAACACAGCTGAACACACCATCCCCACTGTCAAACATGGTGGTGGCAGCATCATGGTTTGGACCTGCTTTTCTTCAGCAGGGACAGGGAAGATGGTTAAAATTGATGGGAAGATGGATGGAGCCAAATACAGGACCATTCTGGAAGAAAACCTGATGGATTCTGCAAAAGACCTGAGACTGGGACGGAGATTTGTCTTCCAACAAGACAATGATCCAAAACATAAAGCAAAATCTACAATGGAATGGTTCAAAAATAAACATATCCAGGTGTTAGAATGGCCAAGTCAAAGTCCAGACCTGAATCCAATCGAGAATCTGTGGAAAGAACTGAAAACTGCTGTTCACAAATGCTCTCCATCCAACCTCACTGAGCTCAAGCTGTTTTGCAAGGAGGAATGGGAAAAAAATTCAGTCTCTCGGTGTGCAAAACTGATAGAGACATACCCCAAGCGACTTACAGCTGTAATCGCAGCAAAAGGTGGCGCTACAAAGTAGTAACTTAAGGGGGCTGAATAATTTTGCACGCCCAATTTTTCAGTTTTTGAATTGTTAAAAAAGTTTGAAATATCCAATAAATGTCGTTCCACTTCATGATTGTGTCCCACTTGTTGTTGATTCTTCACAAAAAAATACAGTTTTATATCTTTATGTTTGAAGCCTGAAATGTGGCAAAAGGTCGCAAAGTTCAAGGGGGCCGAATACTTTCGCAAGGCACTGTAGATAACAACGTGTCAGGACAGGTCTGAGTGGGTGAATGGAGGGCTAGAAGGTAGATAACAACGTGTCAGGACAGGTCTGAGTGGGTGAATGGAGGGCTAGAAGGTAGATAACAACGTGTCAGGACAGGTCTGAGTGGGTGAATGGAAGGCTAGTAGGTAGATAACAACGTGTCAGGACAGGTCTGAGTGGGTGAATGGAGGGCTAGAAGGTAGATAATGTGTCAGTCAGGACAGGTCTGAGTGGGTGAATGGAGGACTAGAAGGTAGATAACAACGTGTCAGGACAGGTCTGAGTGGGTGAATGGAGGGCTAGTAGGTAGATAACAACGTGTCAGGACAGGTCTGAGTGGGTGAATGGAGGGCTAGAAGGTAGATAACAACGTGTCAGGACAGGTCTGAGTGGGTGAATGGAGGACTGGAAGGTAGATAACAACGTGTCAGTCAGGACAGGTCTGAGTGGGTGAATGGAGGACTAGAAGGTAGATAACAACGTGTCAGGACAGGTCTGAGTGGGTGAATGGAGGACTGGAAGGTAGATAACAACGTGTCAGGACAGGTCTGAGTGGGTGAATGGAGGACTGGAAGGTAGATAACAACGTGTCAGGACAGGTCTGAGTGGACTGTATACAGCCACATCTTTGAATTGTTACACTATATAGAAGCAGTATCGACCAAGCTGCTAATTTGTATATTATATTTGACTGAATAAGATATTGCCTTAAATGGGAATGGAAACACGTTAGGAAATAAATATAAGCAAAGAGAGATATTCAATCCACTAATAATAAACATGTGCATTTAACATAAAAAAAACATCTCTATATTTAGTATTTTGATCGTCGACAAGGTTTATTTCAGATATGGTCAGCGCCATGTTAAATTGCCATAGTAACAACTGGCAGGAATCAGCAGATTGTGGTGTTGAGTTTTCACACGGAGAGTGAATCGAAGAGAGTGAGGTTAGGTGGTAGACAACGAAGATGGCAACAACACGTAGTAATTCAAACATGAACTGTATAGCGCCAGGCTGTATGAATTGGCTCCAAACAAAATCCCCGTCGGCTGCTCAAGGACCCACAACGTTTGAAGAAGTGGCTCCATGTATGTCCTGAAGAGGAAGGAAGTGCCAGCTCTAGTTAGCAGGATGTGCAGACAGCACTTCGTGGAGGAAGACTTAGCGACGAAGGGCACTTTCGATGCGGCAACCGGGAGTTTCCGATTGGAAAGGAGTCATAGGCCTACTTTGAAACCCTCTGCTGGCGCCTACATTTTAAATGTCGGGGGTTATGGACCGATCAACATCACTATCTTCAGAGTCAAGCAAAAGCGACTGAACGGAGGAGGCGAAGAGAGCTCACTAAAGAGCTCACGACCATCCGTATACAACCGAGTCCTGCCTCAATACGCCACAGACGGAGCTGGCGCAGAGTGAGATGCAGAGTGAGATCAGTGAGACGCAGAGTGAGATCAGTGAGACGCAGAGTGAGACGCAGTGAGATCAGTGAGACGCAGTGAGATCAGTGAGACGCAGAGTGAGACGCAGTGAGATCAGTGAGACGCAGTGAGATCAGTGAGACGCAGAGTGAGACGCAGTGAGATCATTGATGCAGAGTGAGATCAGTGAGACGCAGAGTGAGATCAGTGAGACGCAGAGTGAGATCAGTGAAACGCAGAGTGAGATCAGTGAGACGCAGAGTGAGATCAGTGAGACGCAGAGTGAGATCAGTGAGACGCAGAGTGAGATCAGTGAGACGCAGAGTGAGATCAGTGAAGACCATATCTCACTGTATGAGCATGAGAGCTCAGAATCACAATCATCACAGAGCCGATATACTATCGATCACTTTGGGGAAGCAGGCTGGTGTTCCCTGATATGGAGGAGCAGGCTGGTGTTCCCTGATATGGAGGAGCAGGCTGGTGTACCCTGATATGGAGGAGCAGGCTGGTGTTCCCTGATATGGAGGAGCAGGCTGGTGTTCCCTGATATGGAGGAGAAGGCTGGTGTTCCCAGATATGGAGAAGGAGAACGCTGGTGTTCCCAGATATGGTGGAGGAGATGGCTGGTGTTCCCAGATATGGAGGAGGAGATGTCTGGTGTTCCCAGATATGGAGGAGGAGATGTCTGGTGTTCCCAGATATGGAGGAGGAGATGTCTGGTGTTCCCAGATATGGAGGAGGAGAAGGCTTGTGTTGACTTGTCCTGTTGTTCTACCTGTTTCAACAGATGTGTTGACTTGTCCTGTTGTTCTACCTGTTTCAACAGATGTGTTGACTTGTCATGTTGTTCTACCTGTTTCAACAGATGTGTTGACTTGTCCCGGTCCTGTTGTTCTACCTGTTTCAACAGATGTGTTGACTTGTCCTGTTGTTTTACCTGTTTCAACAGATGTGTTGACTTGTCCTGTTATTCTACCTGTTTCAACAGATGTGTTGACTTGTCCTGTTATTCTACCTGTTTCAACATTTGTGTTGACTTGTCCTGTTGTTCTACCTGTTTCAACAGATGTGTTGACTTGTCCTGTTATTCTACCTGTTTCAACAGATGTGTTGATTTGTCCTGGTCATGTTGTTCTACCTGTTTCAACAGATGTGTTGACTTGTCCTGTTGTTCTACCTGTTTCAACAGATGTGTTGACTTGTCCTGGTCATGTTGTTCTACCTGTTTCAACAGATGTGTTGACTTGTCCTGTTGTTCTACCTGTTTCAACAGATGTGTTGATTTGTCCTGGTCATGTTGTTCTACCTGTTTCAACAGATGTGTTGACTTGTCCTGTTGTTCTACCTGTTTCAACAGATGTGTTGACTTGTCCTGGTCATGTTGTTCTACCTGTTTCAACAGATGTGTTGACTTGTCCTGTTGTTCTACCTGTTTCAACAGATGTGTTGACTTGTCCTGTTGTTCTACCTGTTTCAACAGATGTGTTGACTTGTCCTGTTGTTTTACCTGTTTCAACAGATGTGTTGACTTGTCATGTTGTCTTACCCGTGATCATGTTTGTTTTTGACTCTCTCTCTCAGTCTATGAATGCTCTGCTATGAAAAGCCAACTGACATTTGCTCCTGAGGCGTTGAACTGCTGCACCCTCAATAGTTATTATTTTGATGTAAAATACATTTGATTGATTGTTTGCTGTGCTTGATGCTGTGTTTTCACTAACTGTCTGAGTGATGGGACATTTGTGTAGTATCTGTAACATATTTTGGTATGTATTTCATCTGCATCTTTAAACCTCTTAAAGTGCCAATCATTAGGAGAAACAATAAGTCTCCTTGCTCCTCTTTCGGTAAAAAGCTGAGGGCTGGAGAAATGTAACCACTCTCAAATTCATAGACAGAGCTATAGAGGCAAGGACTGACCAATAGAGGCAAGGACTGACCAATAGAGGCAAGGACTGACCAATAGAGGCAAGGACTGACCAATAGAGGCAAGGACTGACCAATAGAGGCAAGGACTGACCAATAGAGGTAAGGACTGACCAATAGAGGCAAGGACTGACCAATAGAGGTAAGGACTGACCAATAGAGGCAATGACTGACCAATAGAGGCAAGGACTGACCAATAGAGGCAAGGACTGACCAATAGAGGCAAGGACTGACCAATAGAGGTAAGGACTGACCAATAGAGGTAAGGACTGACCAATAGAGGTAAGGACTGACCAATAGAGGCAAGGACTGACCAATAGAGGCAAGGACTGACCATCCATGAGATCAACATTCTAATCCTGTTTCTAGGATCTGTTTCCACAACCATGTAGCCAGTTCGCTTTGGATAAAAGGCATCTGCTAAATGGTATATATTATTAAAAGCCTACTTTGACTTTGACAACTAGCTGTCCAGTGTAGGTACCATTCATTTCCACTAGATGGCAGCCAAAGTTAGTTGAAGTCACTACTCTAGCGACAGAGACACGGGATTAGTGCGCGTTGAAAGTAGTCTGGTCTCCAAAGCCAAGTTTATCTGGTTACGCTTGAACCTGTTGTTATAGTGGACAAGCTAACTAATACTATTTTTTTACATAAGGCGCAGGCATTAGGTCTATGTCTTGAAAAAAAATACAGCAGGCTAGATTTACTAAATGAACTGTTTTTTATTCAAACTCAAAGCCACTATGTTAAATTCCTTTGATACTGGGTATTGCGCGCTTCATAGATGAGACGATACGCAGGGATGACGCGCCGTATACCTCCTTCTCCGATAAACTGCCAGCCAGTACGCTCTGCAAACAAAATCACAACACAAAAGTTAGTCTGATACCGAAACTAAATCACAATGTATTTATAATGAGCACGACCCATTATTTGGTTATAATTAGATTTTATTAATTATGATGCTGTCTGCGATTCCAACTCCGGTCGTCGAATCAAAAAGATTGACTGTGTTACCAGGACGACAAACAGCACTGGTGACAATGTTTTTGCGGTTGTAGTGAAATACTTGTGAAAAACAACTTTCTATTTCTGTATTAAAATATGTAGCCCTTTGGAACCAGAGGACGATGCCCATCCACCAACGTAGAAATAGAAACAGAACAGATCTACCTCTTCTTAGACTAGCTTTCAATGAGAATGACAGATCTATAACACATAGAACAGATTTACCTCTTCTTAGACTGGCTTTCAATGAGAATTACATATCCATAACACATATTTCTATGTGAATTTAATTGTTGCGACCAAAAAAAAGTGCCATTCCAGCTTTGTCTTTCCTAAACTGCGTTTACCCCACTCCAGTCAGCAGATATAGCGGATGTGCGTCTGTGACGTATAATCTAGTGGACGAGGTGTTTTTCCACCGTCATCAACAACAGCCAGTCAGACACCTCGGGAGTTTTCTAGCCGAAACAAAACCGAAACATTAGAGCTCTTGAGACGCTTTCAGTGTATATTATTCACTGTGTTTTAAAACAAATTTCGGTCGTATAGATAGTTACCCCCCCCCCCGCCCATTTAATTTCATATATACGTTACTATTCAGCAAGCTGAATAGCTAAAATAGCCTAGCACTAGGCTAGTCGCACATGTTAACTAGCTATTTTACTTATTTCACCAGGTAGTTAGCTAACATCCCCGAACATGAGCTCACTAAACTTCTCTCCTCCTGTTAAAGAAGAGGAGGTCTGCTGGACGGAGAAAGAGGGTCTGTGGCTGAACCATGTCGTGAAAGAGGAGGAGGAAGAGGAGGCTGTTACAATACAAAAACAAGTAGAGGGTGAGACTGTTGCCGTGAAAGAGGAAGAGAAAGACGTTTCAGTTAAAGAAGAGGAATACGAGTTCAGAGTGAAAGAGGAAGAGGATGATGTTACGGTAAAAGAAGAGGAGATGGAAGTTACAGTGAAAGAAGAGAAAGACGAGTTCAGAGTGACAGAGGAAGAGGAGGAGGTTACTGAGGAGGAAGAGGAAGACGAGTTCAGAGTGACAGAGGAGGAGGTTACTGAGGAGGAAGAGGAAGTGGATGCACCATTGAGAGCATCCTGTCGGGCTGTATCACAGCTTGGTACGGCAACGCCCACAACTGCCAGAGGGGGGCGCGGTCTGCCCAACGCATCACCGGGGGCAAACTACCTGCCCTCCAGGACACCTACACCACCCGATGTCACAGGAAGGCCAAAAATATCACCAAGGACAACAGCCACCCGAGACACTGTCTGTTCACCCCGCTATCATCCAGAAGGCGAGGTCAGTACAGGTGCATCAAAGCTGAGAGACTGAAAAACAGCTTCTATCTCAAGGCCATTGGACTGTTAAATAGCCATCACTAGCACATTAGAGGCTGCTGCCCTATAGGCACAGACTAGGAATCACTGGCCACTTTAAGGAATGGATCACTAGTCACTTTAATAATGTTTACACATCTGGCACTACTCATCTCATATGTACACACGGTATTCTATCCTATTCTACTGTATCTCAGTCTATGCTGCTCTGACATCGCTCGTCCAAATATTTATATATTCTTAATTCCGTTCCTTTAGATTGTGTGTCTTGTTAGATATTACTGCACTGTCAGAGCTAGAAACACAAGCATTTCACTACACCCGCAATAACATCTGCTGAACACCTGTATGTGACCAATAACATCTGCTGAACAGGTGTATGTGACCAATAACATCTGCTGAACACCTGTATGTGACCAATAACATCTGCTGAACACCTGTATGTGACCAATAACATCTGCTGAACAGGTGTATGTGACAAATAACATGTGATTTGATTTATAGGATGCAGTGTTTGGAGTGAAGGAGGAGGAGGGAGAGATAACTGGTACGTTGGTGGAAGAGGAGGAGACCGGAGACCTGATTAACTCCAGTATGTTCTGTTTTAAAACAGTTCTGGAACTAGAATAGATTCAACTCCAGGCTGACAACAGAGGAGGAGTGTTTTAGTGGGAGGAGGAGTGTTTTAGTGGGAGGAGTGGAAGGCGGGGTTAAAGATGTTCTAGAGTGAGAAGGTGTGGTTTCTAAGCAACAACTAATCAGCCTGGAGCATTCTACTTGTTGGATCACTGATTGTGTGGTGTTTTTTATATTTTTTATGTATTGTTCTTTTGACTTCTTTTTTTTTTTCATACAAGAGAGAACTCCGGTGCGCTCTGCAGTGCGTTCCTGTCCGCTTTGCCCTAAGGTTGTGGTTGGCTTCAGTCAGCACCTGAGGCACACACACAATGTGAGGAACACGGAGGAGAGGATCCTCCTTTGTAATTGGCAGTCGGGCCGTGTCAACATCAGGCAGGAGCCGTGCCCAGTGACAGGATGCTCCACCCATGTCAGCAGGCTGGACCGGCACATGGAGTCGCACACAGAGCTCGACAGATCGCAGAGGAGACGGGCTTTAGAGGAACTCAGGAGACGGCTGACCATGGAGCGGCTGGCCACGTTGAGGGCGTCCAACCCTGTCGTCCCGCTGGCCACCCATTTGGATATTGTGGAGTGGGAAACAAAGCAGGAAGAGGAGGACAACTCTTTAGATTCACTGCTGTCTCCTTTGGAAGAGGATGAGGAGGACGTGAGCTGCAGAGATTATTCCTGCCACTGCCAGGTGCCCATCCTGAGGCTACGGAAAGCTTTGCAAGAGCGGGATGAGGCCCTGACCAAGAGAAGTGCGACCATCCAATCCGTTAGAGAGGACAACCTGAAGCTGACCTCGGAACTGAATAGAGCGAGGAAGAGGTATCAGCTACTGAAAAGGCAGAAGACGAGTGTCAGCGCGAGGTCGGCAAACGCAAGGTCAGCGAAGACGAGGTCAGCGAAGAGGTCCAGGTTTCAGACCGAGCCATCTCGTCCTGCGTCAGACACAGAACAAGAGGAGCTACAGCGGGACCAAGTCGTGGGTTCAGGAGCCCAGATAGAGGAGGCCACGGCGCTCAGATCTAGCAGCCAAACTCCCTTCCCGGGCTCTGCTCTGAGTAAGTACTGTCTTTAAATAGTATTTTGTATTTGAATAGCCAAAAGGCTTTTTGTTATGCCTCACTGTGTTCACGTTGTAGAAAAGGGTCCAGCTAATCACAGTTATAGTGCTTTCAGAAAGTATTCTTACCCCTTGACTTATTGCACATTTTGTTGCTTCGTCTTGAATTCAAAATGGATGAAATTGATTTCTCTCTACAGACCCCCATTATGACAAAATCTAAACATTGTTTGTAGAAATGTTTGCAAATGTATTGAAAATTAAATACAGAAATATCTCATTTACTTAAGTATTCACACCCCTGAGTAAACACATTGTAGAAGCACCTTTGGCAGCGATTACAGCTGTGAGTTTTTCTGGGTGAGTCTCTAAAAGTTTTTCACACATGGATTGTGCAACATTTGCCCGTTATTCTTTTCAAAATTCTTAAAAGTTTTGTCAAATTGTTTGTTGATCATTGCTAGACAACCATTTTCAGGTCTTGCCATAGATTTAAGTCAAAACTGTAATCTTGGCCGCTCAGGAACATTCACTGTCTTCTTGTTAAGCAACTCCAGTGTAGATTTGGCATTGTGTTTTAGGTTATTGTCCTGCTGAAAGGTGAATTAATCTCCTAGTGTCTGGTGGAAAGCAGACTGAACCAGGTTTTCCTCTAGGATTTTTGCCTGTGCTTAGTTCCATTCTGTTGATTTTTTTTATCCTGAAAAACTCTCCAGTCCTTAACAATGACAAGCATACCCATAACATGACGCAGCCACCACTATGCTTGAAAATATGGAGGAGTGGTACTCACACTTTTTTTTTACCCATCTACCAATAGGTGCCCTTCTTTACGAGGCATTGGAAAAAACCTCCCTTGTCTTTGTGGTTGAATCTGTGTTTGAAATGCACTGCTCGACTGAGGGACATTACAGATAATTGTATGTGTGAGGTACAGAGATGAGGTAGTCATTCAAAATATAATTTGAAACACTATTATTACACACACAGTGAGTCCATGCTACTCATCTTATACCTGGTAAAATAAGGGTTAAATAAACTTAAGTGCATTTTTACTCCTCGGCGTACCATAACATAAGGGTTTGAAAACTTATTGACTCATCACATTTCAGCTTTTCATTTTTAATTCATTTGTAAAAACAAAATATGAAAAACGTAATTCCACTTTGACATTATGGGGTATCGTGTGAAGGCCAGTAACAAACATATCTAGGTTTAATTCTTGTTAAATTCAAGCTGTGACACGACAATAAGTGGAAAAAGTTAAGCGGTGTGAAGGTCCTGTAACTTTAGGGTCACTTGTGTAGACTTCTGTAGGGCCCTTCCTCCGCTGTGTCTGGCCTGCTTCACTCCGCCCCAGACCCCACCCTCTCTCCGCTGTGTCTGGCCTGCTTCACTCCGCCCCAGACCCCACCCGTCCTCCGCTGTATCTGGCCTGCTTCACTCCGCCCCAGACCCCACCCGTCCTCCGCTGTGTCTGGCCTGCTTCACTCCGCCCCAGACCCCACCCGTCCTCCGCTGTGTCTGGCCTGCTTCACTCCGCCCCAGACCCCACCCGTCCTCCGCTGTGTCTGGCCTGCTTCACTCCGCCTCAGACCCCACCCGTCCTCCGCTGTGTCTGGCCTGCTTCAGACCCCACCCGTCCTCCGCTGTGTCTGGCCTGCTTCACTCCGCCCCAGACCCCACCCGTCCTCCTCTTTGTCTGGCCTGCTTCACTCCGCCCCAGACCCCACCCGTCCTCCGCTGTGTCTGGCCTGCTTCACTCCGCCTCAGACCCCACCCGTCCTCTGCTGTGTCTGGCCTGCTTCACTCCGCCCCAGACCCCACCCGTCCTCCGCTGTGTCTGGCCTGCTTCACTCTGCCCCAGACCCCACCCGTCCTCTGCTGTGTCTGGCCTGCTTCACTCTGCCCCAGAACCCACCCGTCCTCCGCTGTGTCTGACCTGCTTCACTCCGCCCCAGACCCCACCCGTCCTCCGCTGTGTCTGGCCTGCTTCACTCCGTCCCAGACCCCACCCGTCCTCCGCTGTGTCTGGCCTGCTTCACTCCGCCCCAGACCCCACCCGTCCTCCGCTGTGTCTGGCCTGCTTCACTCCGCCCCAGACCCCACCCGTCCTCCTGTGTCTGGCCTGCTTCACTCCGCCTCAGACCCCACCCGTCCTCTGCTGTGTCTGGCCTGCTTCACTCTGCCTCAGACCCCACCCGTCCTCCGCTGTATCTGGCCTGCTTCACTCCGCCCCAGACCCCACCCGTCCTCCGCTGTGTCTGGCCTGCTTCACTCCGCCTGACCCCACCCGTCCTCCGCTGTGTCTGGCCTGCTTCACTCTGCCCCAGACCCCACCCGTCCTCCGTGTCTGTGCTTCTCCGGCCTCTTCCGCTGTGTCTGGCCTGCTTCACTCTGCCCCAGACCCCACCCGTCCTCCGCTGTGTCTGGCCTGCTTCACTCTGCCCCAGACCCCACCCGCCCTCCGCTGTGTCTGGCCTGCTTCACTCTGCCCCAGACCCCACCCGTCCTCCGCTGTGTCTGGCCTGCTTCACTCTGCCCCAGACCCCACCCGTCCTCCGCTGTGTCTGGCCTGCTTCACTCTGCCCCAGACCCCACCCGTCCTCCGCTGTGTCTGGCCTGCTTCACTCCGCCCCAGACCCCACCCGTCCTCCGCTGTGTCTGGCCTGCTTCACACTGCCCCAGACCCCACCCGTCCTCCGCTGTGTCTGGCCTGCTTCACTCCGCCCCAGACCCCACCCGTCCTCCGCTGTGTCTGGCCTGCTTCACTCCGCCCCAGACCCCACCCTGAGTTCACTTTGAGTCCACTGCCCCGTCCTATTTGTCTGTCCTGACTGTGCAGGTGACTATTCGAGTCTGATTTGATTCATCTGAGGGAATAGAATCAAATGCTTCTTTGTCTTCAAATGATTTGTGTTTGAAACATATTAGAAAAACAGCCTGTCTGATTTATGTTGTGAGATCTGTCTTAAGTCCTAAATGTTGTGTCCTAAATGTTATGTGTCTTTGATTAGGTGTGTTTATAGAGGGGTTCGGGAAGACCTGTGAAGGCCCCAGTCTAAAATATCATGTTTCTATGATTAGGTGTGTTTATAGAGGGGTTCAGGAAGATCTGTGAAGGCCCCAATCCATAATGTTATGTGTCTATGATTAGGTGTGTTTATAGGGGGGTTCAGGAAGATCTGTGAAGGCCCCAGTCCAAACAATAAGCTGAAGCAAAATTGTGCCGTGAAGCTCAAGATGGTGCAACAATTTTTGAAGTTCATGGCGAAGGATGAGAAATATCCATCCCCTCTCAGTTTCCTGGCAGACCAGGACAACATGAGGAGGTGAGCAGAGATCTGTCTTTCTCTTTGGTCTCATCAGCGTTCATTAACAACACACTAATGGATGTTGTGGTGTGTGTGGGTGTGTGGGTGGGTGTGTGTGGGGCGGGGTGGGTGTGTGGGTGGGTGTGTGTTGTGTGTGGGTGGGTGTGTGTGTTGTGGGTGTGTGGGTGGGTGTGTGTTGTGTGTGTGTGTCTGTGTGGTGTGTTGTGTGTGTCTGTGTGGTGTGTTGTGTGTGTGGTGTGCGTGTGGGGGTGTGTGTGGGGGGGGTGGGTGGGTCTGTCTGTGTGGTATGTGTGTGTGTGTGTGTTTTAGATGGTTTCAGACCCTTCAGCAGAACAAGGCCGTCGCCATGGTCAACCACTACACCTCGACTATCGGTGCATTTCTCCAATACGCCGAGGAGACCCCTCCGCCTGGCTGCCGGCTGACCAAAAACCACTGGAAGGAGATCAACCGGGCAATGAAGGAGATCAACAAGTCCGTGAAAGGAGCCGTCTCCAACAAGGAAGGCAAGGGGGTGTCTATAAAGAGCCTGCTGGAGTGCCAGTCTCTTGCCAAGGACAAGATCCCCCAAGTGCTGAGTAAGTTTTTCCTCAATCTGGGATGTCACTGTTATTCCACTCTTCTAGACGTCAGAGATGTTCACAGGACATTATGGAAGCTGTCTGTTATTATTATAGATGTTTACAGGACATTATGGAAGCTGTCTGTTATTATTATAGATGTTTACAGGACATTATGGAAGCTGTCTGTTATTATTATAGATGTTTACAGGACATTATGGAAGCTGTCTGTTATTATTATAGATGTTTACAGGACATTATGGAAGCTGTCTGTTATTATTATAGATGTTTACAGGACATTATGGAAGCTGTCTGTTATTATTATAGATGTATACAGGACATTATGGAAGCTGTCTGTTATTATTATAGATGTTTACAGGACATTATGGAAGCTGTCTGTTATTATTATAGATGTTTACAGGACATTATGGAAGCTGTCTGTTATTATTATAGATGTATACAGGACATTATGGAAGTTATCCTGTTTTTATTCTCATGTTCCCACAGAAACCTTGGCAGAAACAATGACACAGAGGAACCAGAACCGGTTTTACGGATTCCTGTGTGCCTATTTCACCTCCATGTACGGCCACAGCCCGGGCCTTTATAGAAACATGATGGTGAAGGAGGTGGAGGAGGTCCAGCGTGGCCTGTCTGGGACCTGTCTGATCAACGTAAGTCTATAACCATACACCTGAACGTGGCCCAGTGGGGCCTGCTGGGACCTGTCTGATCAACGTAAGGCTATAACCATACACCTGAACGTGGCCCAGTGGGACCTGTCTGGGACCTGTCTGATCAACGTAAGTCTATAACCAACCATACACCTGAACGTGGCCCAGTGGGGCCTGTCTGGGACCTGTCTGGGACCTGTCTGGGACCTGTCTGATCACCGTAAGTCTATAACCAACCCTACACCTGAACGTGGCCCAGTGGGGCCTGTCTGGGACCTGTCTGGGACCTGTCTGGGACCTGTCTGGGACCTGTCTGGGACCTGTCTGATCGCCGTAAGTCTATAACCAACCATACACCTGAACGTGGCCCAGTGGGGCCTGTCTGGGACCTGTCTGATCAACGTAAGTCTATAACCAACCATACACCTGAACGTGGCCCAGTGGGGCCTGTCTGGGACCTGTCTGATCAACGTAAGGCTATAACCAACCATACACCTGAACGTGGTTGGTTGGTTTTGGAAACGACTGCAGGCACCACAGCGTTAATGCCTGTTTTTTTTGTCCATTTTCTAATAGGTGGGAAACGCAAAACAAATGCAAACCAGGATCCAGATGTCGCTGACCAAAGAGGAGTACTCTTGGTTTTCAGACTTCCTGAAATTCAAGCACTGCCTGCCAGGGGGAAAGAAAGCCCAGTACTTCTTTTTCAATTCCACCAACACTGAGATCAAGAACCTGCCCGTCTACCTGAGGGAGGCGTGGAAGGAGATGGGCCTGCCTGGAAGCCCTACCTTCACTGACCTGCGGACTTCCATCTTCAGTCATGTCAGTCAGATGGGGGGGGGGGTGTAAATTAAGAGATCCTACTCCAACGGCTGTCCCGAAAACCATCAATGACTAAAATATAATCTTTTATCTTTTATGTGTCTTGTTTGTGTTCTTACAGGTTAAAAACGTTGTCCCGAATGCCGACGGGGAAACGTTGTCCGACTTCGTGCGCCACGACAGCCGGACGGAAGCCAAACGTTACGCGGTGAATCCTTCCAACGCCGGTGAAACCAGCGCCTTCCTGGAGAAGGCGGTGAAGGGAGAAGATACCGCACCGCGGGCGCCGCAGAGAACCAGCCATCCACCTCCAGAAAGCAGGAGACGAGAGAGGACGTCTCCAAGCGGAGCACCACCCCTGAAGAGACCGAGGTGCAGTACTAGGAGTCTGGCACGTCCGCCGGGGAGGAGGAGCAGGAACGGACGGCCAGACAAAAAATAAGATATTCAGAGACAACGCATCAGATTACACTTGTACACCGTTTAACACTCAAGAACAAACAGATACTCGGGCATGGTGGTCTCCTCCAACTGAAGGGCATGGTGGTCTCCTCCAACTGAAGGGCATGGTGGTCTCCTCCAACTGAAGGGCATGGTGGTCTCCTCCAACTGAAGAGCATGTTGCTGCTCGCCTCAGGTTATGAAGCAGCTGAGGTCCATTTAAAGCCCCAAACAGACTCCAGGAGAAAGAAGGACGAGGAAAGACTTCTGACAGTCAGGTGGAAGAGGGGGGTTGACCTCTGACAGTCAGGTGGAAGAGGGGGTTGACCTCTGACAGTCAGGTGGAAGAGGGGGGTTGACCTCTGACAGTCAGGTGGAAGAGGGGGGTTGACCTCTGACAGTCAGGTGGAAGAGGGGGAGATGTCTTCTGACAGTCAGGTGGAAGGAGGGGAGCTGTCTTCTGAAGAATGTTCGACTTTCTCACATGTATACACACCACTCAGACACACTCAGACAGACACACCACTCAGGCACACTCAGACACACCACTCAGACACCATTTTCAGACACACCACTCAGACACACCCATTATTAAAAGTCATTTAATGTCATTTCATTTGATTTCTCGTTTAGATTCAATAAAATATTGTTACTAGTTCTCCACTGTGTTTTCATTTCAGAGGTTGAATGTCAAACAAGATGGAGTGAAGTAACATAGGATCATATATCAGGGAATGTCAAACAGGAAGGGAGATTTAAAACAGGATGGAGTGAAGTAACATAGGATCGTATCTCAGGGAATGTCAAACAGGATGGAGTGAAGTAACATAGGATCATATATCAGGGAATGTCAAACAGGAAGGGAGATTTAAAACAGGATGGAGTGAAGTAACATAGGATCATATCGCAGGGAAAGTCAAACAGGAAGGAAGATTTAAAACTGGTTTGAGTGAAGTAACAGCAAATACGTTGAATGAGCAACTTCTGAGCATGTAGATCCTCACAAGGTTGACGAAATGACCTCATATATTTCTGTCTAATATGGCTATTTACTGCTGTTGCTCTCATTAGAGGCTTTCTGTAAGTCGTTAGGCCTAAATGTCCTGTCCAAGTTTAGCTGGAATTTATCCCCAAAGGATTTAAGAGGATTGGTTGACTACAGGCCTAACTGTCCTGTCCAAGTTTAGCTGGAATTTAGCCCCAAAGGATTTAAGAGGATTGGTTGACTACAGGCCTAACTGTACTCTCCAAGTTTAGCTGGAATTTAGCCCCAAATGATTTAAGAGGATTGGTTGACTACAGGCCTAACTGTCCTGTCCAAGTTTAGCTGGAATTTAGCCCCAAAGGATTTAAGAGGATTGGTTGACTACAGGCCTAACTGTACTCTCCAAGTTTAGCTGGAATTTAGCCCCAAAGGATTTAAGAGGATTGGTTGACTACAGGCCTAACTGTCCTGTCCAAGTTTAGCTGGAATTTAGCCCCAAAGGATTTAAGAGGATTGGTTGACTACAGGCCTAACTGTCCTGTCCAAGTTTAGCTGGAATTTAGCCCCAAAGGATTTAAGAGGATTGGTTGACTACAGGCCTAACTGTCCTCTCCAAGTTTTGTCACAAAAATATAAACACAACAATGTTGGTCCCATGTTTCATGAGCTGAAATAAAAGATCACCTAATTTTTTTCATACACACAAAAAAAGTTTTTTTTTCTCTCAAATTTTGTTCAGCATTTCTCATTTGTCAAGATATTTCAACCACCTGACAGGTGTGGTATATCAAGAAGCTGATTAAACAGCATGATCATTACACAGGTGCACCTTGTGCTGGGGACAATAAAAAGCCACTCTAAAATGTGCAGTTTTGTGTCACGACACAATGCCACAGATGTCTTAAGTTTTGGGGGAGCGTACAATTGGCATGCTGACTGCAGGAATGTCAAACAGAGCTGTTGAATGTTCATTTCTCTACTATAAGCCACCCCCAATGTTTTTTTTTTAAATTTGGCAGTACGCCCAACCGGCTTCACAACCGCAGACCACGTGTAAACACGCCAGCCCCAGGACCTCCACATCCAGCTTCTTCACCTGCGGGAGGGGGTGCTGAGGAGTATTTCTGTATGTAATAAAGCTATTTTGTGGGGGGAAAACAATTTCTGATTGGCTGGGCCTAACTCACTAGTGGGTGGGCCTATACCCTCTCAGCCCCACCCATGGCTGTGCCTCTGCCCAGTCATGTGAAATCCATAGATTAGGGTTTAATTAATTTGTTTCAATTGGTTGATTTTCTTCTATGAACTGTAACTCTGTAAAATCTTTGCAATTGTGTTGCGTTTATATTTTCGGTCAGTATAGTTAGGCTTAACTGTCGTCTCGAATTTTAGCTGGAATTTAGCGCCGAAAGTATTTAAGAAATGTGATTGGTTGACGATAGGCCTATGACTGATTTAGAGGTGTTGGGTTAAATGCGGAAGACACATTTTGGTTGAACGCATTCAGTTATGCAACTGATTTGAGTATCTCCCCCTTTTCCCTACTTCACGTTGTGCAGTTTGAGCTACTCCAGGAAGTGACGTTACAGACTAGCTCAGTGCTGCTCTCATTGAGGAACTCTTATTGAAGGCCGACCGGGGTACTGCAGGCTTCTATTAGAGACTAAATTATCATTAGAACTTCTGTGTCCGGTTTTAAAATAATCGGTTCTGGTGTATTAAAAGCAATTATTAGTAAAATAATTGTTTTCGAATTTGTATTTTATTTACACGAATATTTACCACGAAGAATGCATTTTGTTTCTTCCCATTCACTATCATTGGGGATCCTGTTTTCTGCCTGTTGAACCGAATTCGGCTTAGAACTTCCGTTGGTCCGTTCCGTCCATTCCGTCCGTTCCGTCCGTTATTGGTTGGAATCGACGGTTTGAACTTCCGTGGTTCAATAGAAGGGGCGGTCGTTCCCGCTCGTTTCATATTTACAGTCATTGGTTGGAATCGGCGGTTTGAACTTCCGTAATTCAATAGAAGGGGCGGTCGTTCCCCCCTGATTCATATTTACAGTCATTGGTTGGAATCGGCGGTTTGAACTTCCGTAATTCAATAGAAGGGGCGGTCGTTCCCCCCTGATTCATATTTACAGTCATTGGTTGGAATCGGCGGTTTGAACTTCCGTGGTTCAATAGAAGGGGCGGTCGTTCCCCCTCGATTCATATTTACAGTCATTGGTTGGAATCGGCGGTTTGTGTTACAAAATAAAAATCCCTCACGGAAAGGGATGTATACGGAGACAAATTGTGAAATCATGCCATATTTGGACTAGATAAAGCTAAACAAGTTTGGAATGTTGTTATATAAATTCAACAAAATACAACAATTAGTTCATTTGACCTTATATTGTATTTTATTTTTTAAATCAGTTGAAAACGCATTGTGGATGTATTAGACTTCAGAATTGAATTGACGGCATACTTCTATGTCACTGTACAGCCTTACCTGCAGTATGGGTTGTATCAGTCTACTCAGTGACAACAACTGTGAAGTTTTTTTTACCAATATGTCTGCATTGTGGGATTGTGGGAAATCCCCATCCCAGTCAGTCTATTGTGTGTTTTGGACATTCATATTGCCCTGCACAGCCTTACTAATTTAGTAAAGGGGTGGATCAGCTTGAATAATGCAGATAGATTGTAGCTTCCATCCATGTAATTGTCTGCATCATTTCCAATCCCCCATATATATATATATATATATATATACAGTACCAGTCAAAAGTTTGGACACACCTACTCATTCCAGGGTTCTAGAACACCTCCTCATTCCAGGGTTCTAGAACACCTCCTCATTCCAGGGTTCTAGAACACCTCCTCATTCCAGGGTTCTAGAACACCTCCTCATTCCAGGGTTCTAGAACACCTCCTCATTCCAGGGTTCTAGAACACCTCCTCATTCCAGGGTTCTAGAACACCTCAGTTTTTTCTTTCTTTTTTTTTTTTTACTATTTTCTACATTGTAGAATAATAGTGAAGACATCAACACTATGAAATAACACATATGGAATCATGTAGTAACCCAAAAAAATGGATAAACAAGATTCTTCAAAGTAGCCACCCTTTGCTTTGATGACAGCTTTGCACACTCTTGGCATTCTCTCAACCAGCTTCATAAGGTGGTCACCTGGAATGCATTTCAAAGAACAGGTGTGCCTTGTTAAAAGACCATTTGTGGAATTTATTTCCTTCTTAATGAGTTTGAGCCAATCAGTTGTGTTGTGACCAGGTAGGGGTGGTGTACATAAGATAGCCCTATTTGATTCCATATGTGTTATTTCACAGTTTTGATCTCTTAACTATAATTTTGTAGAAAATGTAGAAAATAGTAAAATAAAGAAAACCCCTTGAATGAGTAGGTGTGTCCAAACCTTTGACTGGTACTGTATTAGTAATCAGTTTCATTCTTGCCTTGCAGTGTACACAGACGGTTCCAAGGATCCCGTGAAAGGGTTTACAGAAGCAGGTGTATTTATGAGTGTACACAGACGGTTCCAAGGATCCCGTGAAAGGGTTTACAGAAGCAGGTGTATTTATGAGTGTACACAGACGGTTCCAAGGATACCGTGAAAGGGTTTACAGAAGCAGGTGTATTTATGAGTGTACACAGACGGTTCCAAGGATCCCGTGAAAGGGTTTACAGAAGCAGGTGTATTTATGAGTGTACACAGACGGTTCCAAGGATACCGTGAAAGGGTTTACAGAAGCAGGTGTATTTATGACTAGTAATCTGATGGAACTGCATCAGTTTAGTGCAGTTTAAGATCAGGAGAGTCAGAACGTGAGGATTTATGGGTAGAAATAAATGACGCTGTTGATTGGCTTACAGAGATACGGTATTGATGTTCAGTTTTATTGGATTTCCGGGCTCTAACAGGAGTTAATGGACATTATACTGTAGAGATAAGTAGCGATCAAGAGCAGTGGACAATAATACTGCAGGATACACAGGTGGAGTTGTATTAAGAGAGGAAATTAAAACCTTCTGAAAAATAGGTTAGATCATTGGCAGAGATAATGGGATGAAAGTAGTAAGAGCAACAACAAAAATGTTTTATAGGACATTTTTACATTTGAGTCATTTAATAAAGCAGACAGCGCGACTAACCGTAGTGAGTGCATTCGTTTTTCGTACTGCCTGTTATGGTTGTAAAATGGCACAATGATGCCATCTGTTGGTAAATGTTCATTACTGCAACTCGTGGGTTTTACCGGGGTGCTCGAGATACCCGGTTGGGTTGTGATGTACTGAACAAGACTGGATACTCGCATCAATGCCTCTGTCTCGTCATTTAACATTCAACCCCCCCGCGATACAAGGAAATCTGTACGGGCGATAGTGTGGTGATGGTAACAGAAGGGATGGAGTTATGTGATACGGGCGATAGGAATAAAATGAGGGTATTCCTCTTTGGAATTGATAGAGGAACAAGGGCACTGGAATGGGTGTAGAGGAAATGGGTTTGGAGAAATGTAACGATGTAGACAGGGAGAGGTTGTATGACAGGGTCGGAGACGTTTGGACTGGGAATGGGATTGGGTGGTGGTGATGGGAGACGTTTGGACTGGGAATAGGATTGGGTGGTAGTGATGGGAGACGTTTGGACTGGGAATGGGATTGGGTGGTGGTGATGGGAGACGTTTGGACCGGGAATAGGATTGGGTGGTGGTGATGGGAGACGTTTGGACTGGGAATTAGGATTAGGTTGTGGTGATGGGAGTAGTTTAGTTTGTAGGGAATTATTTGATTTAGTTAGATATACAGGGTTAGATAAGAGAAGATTATAGCGGTAGTGATAGGTCGTAACCGGACTCACACTCCAGTACAGTAGGGCGGCGGTGTTTGCACCTCTCGGTCGGTTAAATAAAATCTAAAAGAAGAAAGACAACAACAGCTGGTCAGCCATCTCCGTAGCTTGCTAACCAACATAGCGGAACCGCCCCATCTCTTTAGACGCTTTCTGGTATATGAGCCACTCTGTTTTGAACACATTTCTGTCGTTTAGCTAATTATCCCATTTAATTTCCTATTTACCTTGTTATTAGTCAGCTAGCTGGCTTGTTAAGTTAGCATTAGCCTAGCTAGCTAACTGTTAGCTAACATCCCCCGACCATGAGTTCACCAAGCTACTCTCCTCCTGATGAAGAGGAGGGGGTCTGCTGGACGGAGAAAGAGGGTCTGTGGCTGAATGTTGTCGTGAAAGAGGAGAATCAAGAGGAGGATGTTACAGTAAAACAAGAAGTAGAGGAAGAGGAGGATGTTACAATACAAAAACAAGTAGAGGGTGAGGCTGTTACAGTGAAAGAAGAAGAGAAAGACGTTTCAGTGAAAGGAGAGGAAGACCCGATCAGAGTGAAAGAAGAAGATGAGGATGTGACTGTAAAAGAAGAGGAGGTTGCAGTTTTTGGAGTGAAGGAGGAGAAAGAGGGAGAGATAACTGTCATATTGGAAGAGGAGTCAGGAGATCTGATTAACACCGGTAAGTACTGTCTTAAGGAAGACGAGTTCTATAATCTAGTGAGTTTTAGGAAGACGAGAGTTCTAGAATCTAGTGAGTTTTAGGAAGACGAGAGTTCTAGAATCTAGTGAGTTTTAGGAAGACGAGAGTTCTATAAACTAGTGAGTTTTAGGAAGACGAGAGTTCTATAAGCTAGTGAGTTTTAGGAAGACGAGAGTTCTAGAATCTAGTGAGTTTTAGGAAGACGAGAGTTCTAGAATCTAGTGAGTTTTAGGAAGACGAGAGTTCTAGAAGCTAGTGAGTTTTAGGAAGACGAGAGTTTTAGAAGCTAGTGAGTTTTCGTATTCTAAAATAAATCAAATTAAAACGAATAAAAGATGAAGGATCTCAGATTGTTATAATGGGGATAAAGTACAGTACCTCCTAGAGGACAATTGACCAATAGACAAACATTATTCCCCATTTGCCTCACTCAATACATTTGGAAAACACAAAACCTAACCCGAGAGGAAATGGTAATACTTACTGAACTAAATTACATTACAGAACAAACAAATGGCTCATCTTTCTGGGCCAGATTCCCCTAGACCCAGACAGTTTACTTAATGAACTAAAT
>NW_027257970.1:280000-290448 GCF_045791955.1 Oncorhynchus clarkii lewisi | reverse complement strand
GCACCCATAGATAAGCCTCCAGTGGGCCCATAGATAAGCCTCCAGTGGGCCCATAGATAAGCATCCAGTGGGCCCATAGATAAGCCTCCAGTGGTCCCATAGTTAAACCTCCAGTGCACCCATAGATAAGCCTCCAGTGGTCCCATAGATAAACCTCCAGTGGACCCATAGATAAGCCTCCAGTGGGCCCATAGATAAGCCTCCAGTGGTCCCATAGATAAGCCTCCAGTGGTCCCATAGATAAACCTCCAGTGGACCCATAGATAAGCCTCCAGTGGGCCCATAGATAAGCCTCCAGTGGACCCATAGATAAGCCTCCAGTGGGCCCATAGATAAGCCTCCAGTGGTCCCATAGATAAGCCTCCAGTGGACCCATAGATAAGCCTCCAGTGGTCCCATAGATAAACCTCCAGTGGACCCATAGATAAGCCTCCAGTGGGCCCATAGATAAGCCTCCAGTGGTCCCATAGATAAGCCTCCAGTGGACCCATAGATAAGCCTCCAGTGGGCCCATAGATAAGCCTCCAGTGGTCCCATAGATAAGCCTCCAGTGGGCCCATAGATAAGCCTCCAGTGGTCCCATAGATAAGCCTCCAGTGGTCCCATAGATAAACCTCCAGTGGACCAATAGATAAGCCTCCAGTGGGCCCATAGATAAGCCTCCAGTGGACCCATAGATAAGCCTCCAGTGGACCCATAGATAAGCCTCCAGTGGACCCATAGATAAGCCTCCAGTGCACCCATAAATAAGCCTCCAGTGGGCCCATAGATAAGCTTCCAGTGGACCCATAGATAAGCCTCCAGTGGACCCATAGATAAGCCTCCAGTGCACCCATAGATAAGCCTCCAGTGGGCCCATAGATAAGCCTCCAGTGGACCCATAGATAAGCCTCCAGTGGTCCCATAGATAAGCCTCCAGTGGCCCATAGATAAGCCTCCAGTGGTCCCATAGATAAACCTCCAGTGGACCCATAGATAAGCCTCCAGTGGGCCCATAGATAAGCCTCCAGTGGACCCATAGATAAGCCTCCAGTGGACCCATAGATAAGCCTCCAGTGGACCCATAGATAAGCCTCCAGTGCACCCATAGATAAGCCTCCAGTGGGCCCATAGATAAGCCTCCAGTGGACCCATAGATAAGCCTCCAGTGGACCCATAGATAAGCCTCCAGTGCACCCATAGATAAGCCTCCAGTGGGCCCATAGATAAGCCTCCAGTGGACCCATAGATAAGCCTCCAGTGGTCCCATAGATAAGCCTCCAGTGGGCCCATAGATAAGCCTCCAGTGGGACCATAGATAAGCCTCCAGTGAAGGTGAGTGGGACCCTTTGAACACAGCCTGTAAGGGACACAGTGAGAAAATGAAGAGTTGAATAAGACACGTTTTTTTTGACGATTTCCAATGATTACTTCTCAATTCGATAGTGTGAATAAAAATACCTTTCCATTATGCGGAACACTGTCCCTAATTAAAGTAGATCCAAATCAATGTTTTTAGTACCAGAGTTGTGAAAAGAAAGAAATAAAGCTCTGATAAGCCGGCATCAACTTTTTGAAGGCCCTTGCAGATTTGCTAAAAACCAGCTTTCATATTTTGACCAGTTGATGTCCCAGAGACAGAAGGTACAGAACACAAGACATACGTCCAACAGGTCTAGATGAGAAGGTTACAAAGAGAGGAGCTCTGGGATTGTTTACTTTAGAAGGTGTCTATAGTGCTTAATGAGACCCTGTATCACCTGATGGGGCACCAGTAGGATTATGTTTACGCATGGTTTTATCAAGGCTACCTGCCCAAAATGCAGTAAGCTCCATTGAAAAAGTGAAGTTTGGTATTTATAGGAATAATGGTATCGAACATTGCATTCTTTGGAATGATTAAGATTCTGAATAATTTTTAAGCCTGATTTAAGATGTGGCATAGTGAAAAGTAAGTAAATGTATACTTTCTCTTCCAAGACTGATGGAATGTCCACTACCAAGTTTTCTGATGAGTTTAACAATGATTTTGTATCTTTCCCTTTGAAATGCTTCCCGAGCCATGTGCCTTAGGAGAGCAGTTAGTGGGACTCTGTAGTGCTACAGAGTAGAAATGTTAATGGAAATGTACCACCAGGGGCTCAAAGTCAAACTTAAATGAATCATTCTTTATTATCAGCAAGCTGGAGAGGTTCTAACAAACTTAATGCCCCATAGTAGACATGACGATCAGGAGCTCCCCCGGGGCAGTCCCGTTAGTTCTTTTATATACTGCTTACACAGACAAGTTATATTTGCATGATTTACATGATTCATTATTCATCATTAACGTTTGGTTCCTGCATGTGACCTCATCAATTCCTCACGAGGCTTCTTCTCTACAAGCTAAGACCTTGAAACTGAGTTTTTCCCCTTTTGGTTCCCAGTACAACGTTATGGGTGTACTGCCAATTGGTCTGAGGAGGTGGTCACAGTTACCTGCTCAGACCAAGAACGAGTGAGAGGAGATGCTGTGTACAATTCATGGCTAATCTCTTCAGACAAATACAATTTTCCCTCATGAAAGGTACCTGGTCCGGCTGTTAAGGGAGCTCCCAAATTTAGTGTTTGTAGAGTGTTACTAGACAGTGCTGGGTCTATGACATCAGATTGTTGGGTTTGTAGAGTGTTACTAAACAGTGCTGAGTCTATGACATTAGATTGTTGGGTTTATAGGGTGTTACTAGACAGTGCTGAGAATATGACATTAGATTGTTGGGTTTATAGGGTGTTACTAGACAGTGCTGAGAATATGACATTAGATTGTTGGGTTTATAGAGTGTTACTAGACAGTGCTGAGAATATGACATCAGATTGTTGGGTTTATAGAGTGTTACCAGACAGTGCTGAGACTATGACATCAGATTGTTGGGTTTGTAGAGAGTTACTAGACAGTGCTGAGACTATGACATCAGATTGTTGGGTTTATAGAGTGTTACCAGGCAGTGTTGAATGTATGACATCAGATTGTTGGGTTTGTGGATTGTTACCAGGCAGTGCTGAGACTATGCCGTTATTAGCTATACCCCTAGGGGTTTATGGGAATATTGATGTGGACCAAAGCAGGTAACCTTACAGACAGGGAACCTGATTGGATAGAGGATAAGGTGTTTTATATGAGAACATTACATTTGAATAATCCCACCTCTCAACCCAAGCAACTAATCACCCTACACTCCCCCAGGTTATATAGCAAATGGAACTGGTCTCCAGTTGGGGGGAAGTCATTGTTAAACCTTTCAGTCTACAATAACATAACCCTGCCCTCACTGTAAAGAAATGGAACATTCCACCCTAACATGTCATTGGGAATACGTTATAAACTTCAGAATGCCAGGGTGTATACTGAACCTACTTCCTCAGGAAATGGAACATTCCACCCTAACATGTCATTGGGAATACGTTATAAACTTCAGAATGCCAGTGTGCATACTGAATCTACTTCCTCAGGAAATGGAACATTCCACCCTAACATGTCATTGACCGCAGAATTACACCAGATATAACAGACGGACCCTAGCTGCATAGATACTGGAGACTGAGACAGGGGTGGGCCGGAGGACACAGTGGCCAATGTTGTTCCTGCTGTGCCTGCTACCACAGTACCTCCAAATCACCCTTTCTCCCACTCGTATCGGAGGACCATTGAAGCTGGCCCTGCAAAAACAAATTTTCTCTGCATTAATTCCTAATTATGGCATCACAACTGTCCTTGATTCCATTGGAGAACTAGCCAATGAAGAAGCAGAGATTATGAGTTCTGCTACTGCTACTTCTTTGGAAGAATGAACTGCTGGTTTTACAAAATAGATTGGCTTTGGATATTCTCCTAGCAGATAAGTGAGGGGTTTGAGAGGGGGTGGGGGCAGAATGTTGCACTAACATTCCGGATTCCTCCGTTGGGGTCACTGATTCTGTTGCCACTATCAGACAGGTGGTAGCTACTGTAAACAAGCGAGGTAACGAGCGGGGTTGGGATCTGTTTGCATGGGTGAAACTAGCCTGGGGAACATTGTAACTCTTGTGTTGCAAGGTCTCCTAGCCCTGGTTGAAGTCCATGTGCTATCGTTTTGCCTGTTCTCATGCTGACGACGTTGGTGAGGAGATAGTGGCTTGTTCTCATGCCTGAGGACCTTGGTGAGGAGATAGTGGCCTGTTCTCATGCCTGAGGACCTTGGTGAGGAGATAGTGGCCTGTTCCCATGCCTGAGGACCTTGGTGAGGAGATAGCGGCCTGTTCTCATGCCTGAGGACCTTGGTGAGGAGATAGTAGCCTGTTCCCATGCCTGAGGACCTTGGTGAGGAGATAGTGGCCTGTTCTCATGCCTGAGGACCTTGGTGAGGAGATAGTGGCTTGTACTCATGCCTGAGGACCTTGGTGAGGAGATAGTGGCTTGTTCTCATGCCTGAGCACCTTGGTGAGGAGATTGTGTAAATCAGCAGCATCTCCTCCCCACCAGATGGTCATGACCACCGACGTAAACTTGAAGGACCTGATGGATCTCGTCACTGTTTCATCCTTTATTGGGGATCCAGATTGCCCGGTTGGAGATGGTAGAGCCTACTACAATAGAAATGACCCCATCCCTATCAACCTCCCTTTCCTCAGATTGTTATTATTAATTAAATTAGTTCCATTCAGACCCCTGTTTCTGTGTAAAATTTCCCAGAAACCAGAAGGTTTTTCTAACAACATCTCAGAGAAGTCATGTATGGTAATGTTTATGGTTTCCATGGCATCAAAGGGGGAATTGTGGTGGCAGAATTTAGGGGGAATTTTTTTGTAACTTCTCAAGGGATATGTTCTGTGTTGGACTGATGTTTTGCCTTTCATGTCTGCACCCCAACACATATCCTTTATGTTTTGAAACTGTTGCTCATATAATTAACTGTTGTGTAGCAATACGATTGTATTATGACCTCTCACTTTACAAGGGGCAAGGAACCATTTATGTGTTGACTTCTTCCCCGTGAAGAGATTGATCTCCCCTACAGGTTAGTGATAGGTCTCCCCTGCAGATTAGTGATAGATCTCCCCTACAGATTAGTGATAGGTCTCCCCTACAGATTAGTGATAGGTCTCCCCTGCAGATTAGTGATAGGTCTCCCCTGCAGATTAGTGATAGATCTCCCCTGCAGATTAGTGATAGATCTCCCCTGCAGATTAGTGATAGATCTCCCCTGCAGATTAGTGATAGGTCTCCCCTACAGATTAGTGATAGGTCTCCCCTACAGATTAGTGATAAATCTCCCCTGCAGATTAGTGATAGGTCTCCCCTGCAGATTAGTGATAGATCTCCCCTACATATTATTGATAGGTCTCCCCTGCAGATTAGTGATAGATCTCCCCTGCAGATTAGTGATAGGTCTCCCCTACAGATTAGTGATAGATCTCCCCTACAGATTAGTGATAGGTCTCCCCTGCAGATTAGTGATAGATCTCCCCTGCAGATTAGTGATAGATCTCCCCGGCAGATTAGTGATAGGTCTCCCCTACAGATTAGTGATAGGCTCCCCTACAGATTAGTGATAGATCTCCTCTGCAGTTAGTGATAGATCTCCCCTACATATTAGTGATAGATCTCCCCTACATATTATTGATAGGTCTCCCCTGCAGATTAGTGATAGATCTCCCCTACAGATTAGTGATAGATCTCCCCTACAGATTAGTGATAGGTCTCCTCTGCAGATTAGTGATAGATCTCCCCTATAGATTAGTGATAGATCTCCCCTACAGATTAGT
Source organism: Oncorhynchus clarkii lewisi (assembly GCF_045791955.1). NCBI lineage: Eukaryota > Metazoa > Chordata > Actinopteri > Salmoniformes > Salmonidae > Oncorhynchus > Oncorhynchus clarkii. The sequence continues at coordinate 284,688 of NW_027257970.1, read as the reverse complement.
GATAGATCTCCCCTGCAGATTAGTGATAGGTCTCCCCTGCAGATTAGTGATAGATCTCCCCTACATATTAGTGATAGGTCTCCCCTGCAGATTAGTGATAGATCTCCCCTACATATTAGTGATAGGTCTCCCCTACAGAACAATGATAGATGTCCCCTACAGAACAGTGATAGATCTCCCCTACAGATTAGTGATGGATCTCCCCTACATAACAGTATGGGAGATCTATTACTTATCCATTTGAGCAGCTGCAGATCTATCCCCTGCAGCTGCTTGATTCAATATTATTTATATTACACAATTAAAAAGTCTCTGCCTTAATCTTTGGATCTAATGTCCCACATCATTTGGTGCCGTGACCCAGATGAGAGCAACTTGACTGACACAGCAGCAGGCAACATGTGTAGAACTGCAGGACGTTAGCTGTATTGATACTGTCACGTTCTGACCTTTATTTCCTTTGTTTTGTATGTATTTAGTATGGCCAGGGCGTGAGTTGGGTGGGCAGTCTATGTTTGTTTTTCTATGATTTGGGGATTTGTATGTTTCGGCCTAGTATGGTTCTCAATCAGAGGCAGGTGTCATTAGTTGTCTCTGATTGAGAATCATACTTAGGTAGCCTGGGTTTCACTGTTGGTTTGTGGGTGATTGTCTATGTTAGTTGCTTGTGTTCAGCACAGGTCTCATTTATAGCTTCACGGTCGTTATTTGTTTATTGTTTTTGTATAGTTTGTATTCAGTGTTCAGTGCTTTCTTTTATTAAATATTCATCATGAACACATACCACGCCGCATTTTGGTCCTCCGATCCTTCTCGCCTCTCCTCTTCAGATGAAGAGGAGGACGACCGTGACAGATACCTTAATAGAAAGTTACTCAAGTAAAAGTGAAAGTCACCCAGTAAAATACTACTTGAGTAAAAGTCTAAAAGTATTTTGTTCTAAATAGACTTAAGTATCAAAAGTAAAAGTGTAAATATTTTAAAATTCCTTCTATTAAGCAAAGAAAGCAGCACCATTTTCTTGTTTTTAAATTATATGGACAGCCAGGGGCACACTCCAACAATCAGACATCATTTACAAAAGATCCATTTGTGTTTAGTGAGTTTGCCAGATCAGAGGCAGTAGGGATGGCCAGGGATGTTCTCTTGATAAGTGCGTGAATTTGACAATTTTCATCTCCTGCTAAGCATTCAAAATGTAACTAGTACTTTTGGGTGTCAGGGAAAATGTATGGAGTAAAAGTACATTATTTTCTTTAGTAATGTAGTGAAGTAAAAGTAGTCAAAAATAGAAATTGTTTTATTGAGTACAGATACCCCAAAAACTACTTAGGCAGTGCTTTTTACTTAAGTACTCTACACCAGCGTGTGCGCGTGTGTGTGTGTGTGGCAAGTGTAATGTTACTACATACAGATGTGAGTGTTTTTGTGAATGTTTTTGTCCTCTAAAACCTGAAGGCAGACGCTCATTAGACTTTTCATCGATTGCACTCTCCCTTCGTCCCTCCTCCCTCCGTCCCGCCGTCCCTCCTCTGTCCCTTTCTCTCTCCCTCCGTCCCTCCTCTGTCCCTTTCTCTCTCCCTCCGTCCCTCCTCTGTCCCTTTCTCTCTCCCTCTGTCCCTCTTCTGTCCCTTTCGCTCTCCCTCCGTCCCTCCTCCCACCCCTTTCTCTCTCCCTCCGTCCCTCCTCCCACCCCTTTCTCTCTCCCTCCGTCCTTCTCGCTCCCTTCTCTCCTCTCTTTTCTTATCCCTCACTTGACTAATAAGTGTCAGCTTTAGGTTCCTCTCTCATCTTTCTGTCTCAGACATCACTCGTTCCCCTCCACTCCTCTCCTCCCCACCCTCTCTCATTCCATCGTCTCTCCATTTCTCATCTCTGATCTTCCCTCTACTCCCTCCAGGTCTCATGTCCCTATTGACGTATACAGACCCTGTGTGAGTAGAAGTGTGTGCATGTGAGAGTAGGACGAACAAAATAGCCAAGCCTCATCTGACCTCAACCCACCACTCCCACTACCACCACTACAACCACTACTACCACCACTACCACCACTACCACCACTCCCACTATCAACACTACAACCACTACTACCCCCACTGCTACCACCGCTACCACCACTACTACCACCACTCCCACTATCACCACTACAACCACTACTATCACCACTACCACCACTACCACCACTCCCACTATCAACACTACAACCACTACTACCCCCACTCCTACTATCACCACTACAACCACTACTACCACCACTACAACCACAACTACCACCACCACCACCACCACTACTACCATCTCCACCACCTCCACCACCCCCATCACTGACAACATAGCTGAGAGGATAAATAAAAATGAATATTAACCTCTTCAAACAGCTCATCTTAACAAGGGGTATTTATGGACTACCAATGAAGAAGAGATGTGTTCTAACAGTCTTCTTTTAATTGAGCTTTTAATTTGAATCAGGAATTGCCTTAAGCTACCATGGCCTGTCTCCTAGCGTAGCTATGGACTTCACAACTATAATATTAACCTTTATATGAATGTGCCTTGAAAATGAGGCCATGAGCGCACGCACGCACGCACGCACGCACACACACACACACACACACACACACACACACACACACACACACACACACACACACACACACACATACACAAACACACACACAAACATCACATCACACACACACACACACACACACACACACACACACACACACACCAACGCTTAAGAACTCAGGGAGTGTGAAATTACTATGACGCAATTGCCAGTGTTTGAAAGTGAGAAGTATATTCTTTCCTAAAAAGGTGTGTGTGTGTGTGTGTGTGTGTGTGTGTGTGTGTGTGTGTGTGTGTGTGGTGAAAGCGAGGCTCATTTCATTGTTATTAGAATGTAGAGTAATATTACAGGACAGTGTCATAGAGAAAGACACATTACACTGTTGAAACATCCGTGAAATCTGTTAACTGTCAATATGAACACTACATTACACTGTTGAAACGTCTGTCAATATGAACACTACAACACTGTTGAAACGTCTGTCAATATGAACACTACAACACTGTTGAAACGTCTGTCAATATGAACACTACAACACTGTTGAAACTTCTGTCAATATGAACACTACAACACTGTTGAAACGTCTGTCAATATGAACACTACAACACTGTTGAAACGTCTGTCAATATGAACACTACAACACTGTTGAAACGTCTGTCAATATGAACACTACATTACAATGTTGAAACATCTGTCAATATGAACACTACAACACTGTTGAAACGTCTGTCAATATGAACACTACAACACTGTTGAAACGTCTGTCAATATGAACACTACATTACAATGTTGAAACGTCTGTCAATATGAACACTACATTACAATGTTGAAACATCTGTCAATATGAACACTACAACAATGTTGAAACATCTGTCAATATGAACACTACAACACTGTTGAAACATCTGTCAATATGAACACTACAACACTGTTGAAACGTCTGTCAAATGGGTTCTTTGTCAACTGTCAATATGCACGTACAAAGCATATCTATTAAAAGACTGAATAAGTGTCTATGAAGGGAAATACTGTAGAGTGTATCTTAGATGGATGAGGGATGGAAGGAGGAAGGGAGGAAGAGTATTTCCTTGAAGAAGGGGGGGGGCTGAGAAAGAGGTATAGTATGTTCATACCAACAAAACACATGTATCAGCATGAACCTTGTATCTAAAGTAGTATTTTAACGACCAGGATCCAGAACATGGATTAAACTTACTACTGAACCACAGAAACCCAATCTCCATATAAAGTGCTTTTTAGGACTGAGGCTTAGTCTGTGTCCAAGGAAACTGGCCCGAAGTTTAAAATACATCTATTGAAGTATATCCATGCCAGTATATAGGACGATGGAGGTGGAACGTTAACTTAAAGGCCCAGTCCGTAACTTGACGAAGAACAAAACATCTGTGAATATCCCAGCGGCACCTTTAACGGTAAGTAGAGTGACAGTAAAAGCTGGAGGGTCTGACTTGGCATCGTTTCAAAACAATATTTCATATCTAACTAACGCACCGCCGGGAAAGGTGATATATACTTGCAAATCCTTTCAGAGCTAAAAAAAATGTGACAAATTGCCAGATGCTTACTCTCCGAAGCGAAATAAGAAGTCAAATTAATGCAAATCCTCTGTGACTATGGCTCAAAGAGGAGACCACTAATGTAACACTATTATTAATACATCACTACCCTAATATCACCAACCAGCAGGTTCTACATCACTAATATCACCATCCAGCAGGTTCTACATCACTACACTAATATCACCATCCAGCAGGATCTACATCACTACACTAATATCACCATCCAGTAGGTTCCACATCACTACACTAATATCACCATCCAGTAGGTTCCACATCACTACACTAATATCACCATCCAGTAGGTTCTACATCACTACAATAATACCACCATCCAGTAGGTTCTACATCACTACACTAATATCACCATCCAGTAGGTTCTACATCACTACACTAATATCACCATCCAGTAGGTTCTACATCACTACACTAATATCACCATCCATCAGGTTCTACATCACTACACTAATATCACCATCCAGCAGGTTCTACATCACTAATATCACCATCCAGTAGGTTCTACATCACTAATATCACCATCC